>NC_064876.1:2960442-3002942 GCF_943734665.1 Anopheles aquasalis | reverse complement strand
CGGCACTGGGACGGGTTTTGCGACGCGGGCGTACCGAACCGAACCGAACGGAAACAAAACGGTGAGACACACGCACAGGATGAGGACACGCACTCGAAACGGGCTGTTGTGAATGGGGGGGGGCACACAAAACTCCTTTGCTCCCGCCGATTCAGCGACCCACTAACGCGAACAAATAGCGTCAAAAACACACACACAGGCACACACAGACACAGACACACACACACAATGGCTCCACACGACGCACTCCCAACCCCAGAGATCCTGCTGGCTGCGCTCCTCCGGAACGCGTTACCGTGTTGTGTTTTTTTCTCCTTTCTTTTTCTTCCTTCGTTTGCTTTTCGGCTTGTGTGTATACACAGCAGCCAACAAAGTCTCCGGCTGACAGGGTTGCCAAGCCGCGGAGATCGCCAAACGTCAACCCCGAATCGGCGCACGCCCGTAAGGTCGAAGGACGTGCCGAAGGATGTAGTGCTGGTTCGAAAGCGTTCCTAGTCCTGCTGTTACATCCGATGCCCATCCGTTTTTGTATGATGTCGAATACGAAGGAGTTATTTATTTTCCTTCCATTTATAGCCTCAATTTGGCTGGGCACCTGTTTTACTGTCTTGTTTTGTCGGGTTCGGGAGGCGTTACGTTGGATGGGTTAAATAGTAGGGTCGGCCGCAAACGTTGCGGAACCGTGTGGCCGGCTGGAGGACCACCGGTTACCATAGCAACCGGCAACATCAACACCGCAGTTCGCGAGAACAACAGTTGTAAGGTCTTGGGAGGCTCATTCACCCAACCGATATGGCGTTCAAGGACGTTCGAGGTACAAACGATAGGCGTGTAGAGAAAAAATTAAACGGTCCGCTCCTATTCCACTTGAAATCTCTTCTCCCATGTTTTCTTCTGGCTGCTTGCAGATCTAGCGGAGCAGCTGAAGCTGCTAGGCTATCCGAACCACATCCCCCTGTCCGTGCTCACCACACCGTACGGAGGGCCGGAAAGCTTCAAGGCGTACTCCGACATTCTGCAGTGGCTGATCAACCGGCTCGAGCCGAATCTCGTGCTGGCGGGCGGAACACGGTCCGAGCAGGAGCGGGTACTGTTCGTACGGTCGGCCACCGAGTTTCTGGTGACCAAGTCGAGCATCAAGATGAATCCCCGCCGGCTGTATGCCAGCTCGATGGCAGCGGCCCAGGAGCTGCTGAAGGTGACCTCGTTGCTTATCGCATCGCCCAAGATCACGCGCCACGAGGAGGAATCGATCAAATCGCACCTGGAGATCGATTTCTCCGACAAAATGAACGACCTGAAAACGGTACGTGGACTGTCGTCGGAGCTGACGAACAAGGGTGCGGTGCTGTACGATCTGTTGAAGAGGGAGCTGGTCAACCGGGAGATACGCAACGCGCAGTCAACGCGACCGATCGAGCTCGCGACGGCCGAAAAGGTGATCAAGGCCGCTATCGCGGCCGTGCAGTCGAAGCTAGGCGGTTCCAGCACGGCCCTGGAAAGCCTGCGGAACGAGAACGCGAATCTGGAGTCGAAGATGCGCCGCAAGGCGTCCGAGCTGGAACGGTCGCGGCAGCGACTGCAGGCGCTACAGAAAGTGCGACCCGCGTACCTGGAGGAGTTCGAGAAGCTGGAGCAGGAACTTAAGGGGTTGTACGAGCAGTACATCATTCGGATCAAGTGCGTGGACACGCTACGGGCGCAGATAATCAGCAAGAACCGCACGCCCACACCTACATCGCCGATCGCCCGCCTCACCGACAGTAGTATGGCGATTTTACCCGAGGGCCTGGTTGAGTCGGATGACGGGAACGAGGAGGAGGAGGAGGAGGATGATTTCGATGAGCGGGACGAGGTGAAGTTGAAGACGGATCGGCGAGTGCTGCGTAGCGAGCTGTTAAATCGGGACCGCGGTTCGACCCGGTTCCGGACCCGTGTTAGCGGTGACTCAGCCGGCGACAAGGACCGTGGCAAGATGATTGGCAGCATCGAGGACGAGCTAGGGCCGCTGGATAGCTCCATGAGCTCGGGCGAGTCAGAAAGTGATTTGGAAATGGGCGAGAATGGACGTGAGTGCGAATTTAGTCAATGCGAAATGCATTTGGCCACATTTCACATTCTCCCTTTTGTTTCAGTCTTGGACGGTAGCTTACGAACGGATGACGACGAGGACGAAAGCCTCGCCAAAATGCCCAGGGAGAGCTCGACGATCACCAGAAGCGTGAAGCAGGATTTGAGCGATGAAGACTTTTAATGCACGTCCAAACTGTTCCGCTTGGTTCCCTTCTATTCGTTTCGTGCACGCGCTCCCTATCGTAAAATAACATTTTATATATTAGCAACAGCAACAGCTAGTCTATACAGATCCTACTATGTATGTATCAACACATTCACAATATGAAACAATCCCTATGGTCTACACGTGTTTTGTTGAGCAGATAATCTTTAAACGTAACAATGAAAGTGTGCTCCCCTCTATCTCGCTTTCTCTCTTTCCTTTCTTCAACCTTCCCTGAACTCTAATGGTTCGCTGCTCACATATTGATGCCATTGTATTGCTCGAAGTTTGTTCGATGATCGATCAGCATCAGATCGTGGTGGTACGTGTGTGGCGGTGAAGGATGATGTCCACTGTTGCTGACGATGCTGCTGGTCAGCTTTTCCTCCTCCTTCGCCAAGTAGCTGTCAGCAATGTCGCGATCCAGCCCGGTGTACGTGAACGTTTTCTCCAGATCGGAGTCCGACTTGCGCCGGGGCCGTTCCATTTCCGCACTGTTCCGTTCGTGGTTCATGCGCATCGTCGATCGCTTCCGGTTAGCCCGGGATATTTGCGCCTCCATCAGCGCACTCTCCGGGTAAGGCTGATATTGCGGCAGCCCGTGCGGAATCATAGAAGGCGGATACATCATCGAGGAGTTACTGGGCGATCCCGATTGCACGCCCGGGTACATAGGAATCATCGACGGCAGCTAGCGAGCATGGGAGGTCAAACGAGAGTCTGATTAGTAACAATCGCCAGCGAAACGAAAACCACAATCTCCACAATCTAACTCACCCCATTGCCGGCGCCGGCAGGAACCAGCATGAGCCGGTGCGAGTTACCGTTGCTATAGTTCGAGTCGCCCAGCCGGTGCTTCTCGCCGTACATCGATCCGCAGCTTCGCTTCAGCATCGTCTGGTACATCATATCCTTAATACCCGGTTCCATGCGCAGCGAATTAATGTAATCTTCCACCTTCTGCTGCGTCATGAACGCCTGAGAGCTGCTGTGCATGACGTTATCCAGCATCTGGTGTTTCTGTGAAGGTCTGCGGTAGTGAAAGAGCAATTAAACCATTAACCGATTTACACGTTTTATGCAGCATGCTGTTTTTTTTTTTTCTTCAAATTTAAATGACCAAGAGCCTAGATGTAGCGCGCCGCAACATAAATGATCTGTCAAGCCCATAAGTTTTGTTTACACGCAGCATAAACCAGCAGCGCCATCTATGGAAACACGGTGGAGAGCCGTGTAAAAATGTAGAAACGTTTATAGGCCGGAAACAGTGTTTTTACTAGCTTGGTTTGGTTAAAATAAAGAGTGAAAGTAATGTTTGATCAACAGCAACAACCCGGCCCGGTGATTAAGTGGCCCACAAACCGTTTCTTTTTATTTTCGATAAGCAACCTTCTCTTTTATCCCTCGCTTTCTTGCGTTAATCTAACTCTTTTTTCTCGTTTATTCACACGAAAGAGTGTGAAGTCTTGTGAGATACAATGCATATTTTTTTGTTTGTTTTACTTTAACTTGACCTTGAGTTTCTTCGCATCAACCAACTTATGGTGCAAATTGTTGGTAAACTGCGCATTCACTTTACCTGTCATAAATATAATCCAATATGGCGACGAAATATGTCACCCGCTTATTTACCCTCGAGTAGGCTGGTTGTTGAACTCACTCTGATTCCAGCCAAAGTTGACCAAAGTTGACCGTACCGAAGTGAATCATATCTGCTTGTGGTTTTACTAAATTAAGGCGCCTCTCTTTAATTGAAGCCGCTCGTGCCTGCCCGCAAACTGTACGCCGGAGTCGTGTGCGCCAACGAGGGCATAAAAATCTGGGTGAGTAGTGTATGCGAGTGAGCGAAGACGCACCGAAAAAGCGAAGGGCTCGTTATGACAATGAAAATAAATTAAATTATAATCCACACTAAAGGTCCTGCGGCAGGCCCGGTGTGCATGGGGTAACGACAGCCGGTGGTGGTGCCGGTACATGCGGCTACCAGGGAGGAGGGTGAGCCGGACGTTTTCATCTGCAGCCTCTGCGGTACTTGCGGCAGCTGCTGGATCCTAGTTCCATTACCGCTATTCGGGATCTAAGGAGGCCGCTCCTTAAGTAAGTAACAAACTCCCGAAGAAACGTTTCAGTGAGCCTGGCCCTGTGCGGCTGGCCGTAGTTTCGCAAATTGTTAATTGTCGTACTTAGATGTGCCGTATCAAGAGAAACGAAGCGAGAGAGAGAGTGAGAGGAAGCATGGTTGTGTGTGAAAGAGAGTGAAAGAGTATATATTAAAAAAATCCCTTTCTCTTCTTGTTCGATTCGTTTGTGCCGCTAGGTTTGCCCTAGGAGGTGGTGGTAGCTGCAAGCGATAAGTGAACGCAAGTCCCCGCTCCCCCTGCTAGACGTGCACCACATTGCCTGGGTGGCAAGCCTGTGGCAGCCTGCACGGAGCGGTTATCAGTCGCTGATCCCGGTAGCAGCTCAGCCGATTGCCGGTTGAGCTGCGGAAACAACCACCCGCGCTGGTGATGGATATGTTAAACCGGCTGAAGAACCGCGTACTGACGGTCGTTGCACCGGATCTGCCCGCTCTGCCACCCGGTACCAGCAGCAACAACCACTCGCTGTTCACCGGCAGCATGAACCGGCAGCACGGCGCCAGTGGCAGCAAGGATCAGCAGGAACACGGCAAGCTGCTGCCGGAGAAGTTCCACTACGCCCGGCCCTACTTCCTGCAGCTGAACACCGAGGACGAGGTGAAGGCGAGCGCGGACCATAACGTGCGGCCGATCATTGTGCCGCGCGACCTGACGGTCCTGCCATGGAATGTCGGTTACGCCGAGTGTGTCAACTCAGGAAAGTCCAAGTGGAACGAAGACCAGGCATCCTTTCACCAGCAGCGGCTGACCCATCCGCTCGGCAAGTACCCGGATCTGCCGTACACCTACTTCGGCATGTACGATGGGCATGCGGGGTACGGGGCGGCGCTAGCAGCCGCCAACCAGTTCCACCACATCCTGCACCAGCGGCTGGTCGACATCATCGATCTGCTGTGGCCGCGCGGCGAAAGCGAAGATGGGGCCACCGGCACCGGCACCAGCATGCCCCATCCGATCGGCCTGTTCCACCGGCACGTGTCCCGTGATGAGCTGATCGTCGGTGCGCTCGAGTCAGCGTTCGCGGACATGGACACCGTGCTGGCGGAGGATCGGAATAAGTACCGGAATGCGGGCGGCTGCACAGCCCTGGTCAGCCTGTTCATCCTCGGTAAACTGTACGTAGCGAATGCTGGTGATTCCCGCAGCATCCTGTGCAAGCGGCTTCCACGGGCAACGATCAACCAATCATCACAAACGCCGGCAAAACGGGACAGCTGGAAAGCGCGCATCGGCTCGATCAAAGGGCCCGAAACGGTGGGCACTGAGCGCAACGTGGAATCGGACAGTGACGACGAGCTGATGGCGGTCGCGGAACCGTGCTCGTTTGACCATACGCCCGACACCGAGCGGCAGCGATTGCTGATGATCGGCAAACACAACCCGGCCCTGCTCGGCGATGAGTACATTGCGAAGGAGTACGCGAAGAAGCCAACGTCCAGGGATCTGGGCACGCGCATCCTCTACCGGCAGGGTGCAATGCGCGGCTGGAGCTATAAGACGCTCACGGTGGAAGATCTCAAGATACCGCTAGTGACCGGGTCGGGTAAGCGGAGCCGCCTGCTCGGTACGATCGGTGTGACCCGTGGCTTCGGTGACCACGAGCTGAAAGCGCTCGGCTGTAACCTTCCTATCAAACCGTTCCTCAGCTCGCACCCGGACGTGACCTGCTTCGATCTGAGCCACGTGCAGAGCGATCCTTCCGGTGCGAACGTCGACGGTGAGTACGGGATTCTCGTGATGGCCACCGACGGGCTGTGGGACGTGAGCGAGTCGCAGCAGGTAGCACGGAACGTGTTTGCCACCCTCAAGCGCTACCCAACCGAGCCCCACCGGTACACGATGGTGGCACAAGAGCTGGTGGCCCGGTCGCGGGGCCGCGCTAATGAATCTGGCCACTGGCGGTTGGCCGAGTCACGGTCGGCGGCCACCGTCGACGATATATCCGTAATGGTTATCCCCGTGTACCGATACTACCGCGAGTATCTGGCGTGGATGGAGATGTACGATATCCGCAACCAGCCCAAGGGTCCCGTAGCGGACCCGTTGCCCCTCAGCCGCTCAGGTGAGACGGAGGACAACATCAAGGAGCAGCACAGCACGGACAAGGTGACCATAACCAGCAACCAGCAGCAGCAGCAGCAACTTGGCCCCACATCTAGCTCGTTGAACGATACGCTGGAAGATGTGCGGGGGGCGGTGGAGAATAATCTGAATCTGACCAACCAGCTGCCGCCGACACCACCACAACCACCGGCACCACTGACCAAACCATAGGGTCGCGGTGGCTGCGGCGAACGCTGAGGGTAGGGGAAGTCGTTCTCTCCCCCCCCCCTCTCCCTCCCCCACTCCTCCGCAGTATTCCACTCTTTTAGTCCTAAGACACAGACACATACACACTCACTCAAATGCGTGTTTCGAAAATCGCTTGGATCGCCGCCGCTGGTCTCCTTGAACGGGTAGAGTGCGCTTTCTTTAACTTAAGGTATCCAAAATGGATTCCACGCTCCTCGCGCGTAAGTGTAGATACAGACACGCACGCACGCACGCACGCACGTACGCACGGGCACGTACGCACGGGCACGTATGCATTTCAGCATTTAGTTAGTAATGAACGATAGGAACAAGTTAGTCAGCAAGGGTTCGGCGCTGGGTGGTGTTCTAGCTTTCGAGGTTTGTGTGGAAGACGATCCGAGGACGACCGAGGAGCGCAATGAGCGATGGCAGGGCGGATCAGCAGAATGTTTGTGCCCATCGGTCGGGCATACCAAACGGCATTCCAGTGAGGTATCGGAGCGCTTCTTGCATTGTAGATTTGTGACCCTTAGGGTTTCCCTCCAAACCCTACGTTTATCCATGGTTTGTTTCCCCCCCTTACTCCCCACTTTAGGGCTCTATTACACAATACTCACCTAGAGCAGAGCTTCAGGGCCGAGTAGTAGACGGAGAACACGCTCACCAGGAAGTGTATGGCCAGTGTCACCAGCAGTCCGGTTCCGGCTGTGACCGCACCCCAAATTTGCTGTGAGAGAGAAACGAGAGAGAGAGAGAGAGAGAGAGAGAAACGGGAAGAGTAGTAGTAGTAGAAGCACGAGAGAACCATAACAGGTGTATGACACGCAATTCCAGTTCGATGAAGAAGGGAAGGGCAGTGCGTTGGCAATATGGCGAACGGTATATGAACTATGAAAAATAAACTCTTTCCGCATGCAGTACGTATGGGTTTGGGTTGGGTGTCCAGTGAGGTTAGGGGCGCGACGGACTCACCTCATCCTGCTGAGCCATATTGGCATCCCGGACCGCGCCGATACCGGCGAGGGCGAGCCCGAGCGTACTGGAGGCAACGCAGATCAGGTTGACCGCCAGGAAGCCCGTCTTCGCCATCTTGATGTTCATGAGCCCGAGCGAACCGGCGATACCGGCGATCGCCCCGCACCATAGCCCGGTACCGGCCATCGCCAGGGACGCATTCCGGGCGATCACGAGGCCACCGAGTGCGGCCAACATCACGCTCAACACCAGCTGCACCAAACCGAGCCCAATCGTCGACGGGAGCTTGCTACTGCTGTTGCGCTTGGCCGCCGCCGCCGCACCGGCGTCCGCATTGTTCGCGAACAGCAGATTGGCCAGCGAGGCTCCGGGTGGCTGATGCTGCTGCTGCTGCTGCTGTTGGCCCTTTGCCCCAGCGGGCTGTTGGTGCTGCTTCGCCGCTGACTGTTTCGCCGAAGCCGTCTGCTTGCCCGGCGCATTCTCGCCTCCCTGCCGCTGTTCCTCCGCAGCGCGCTCCTTCTTCTTGGTCGAACATCGGAGTGCAGTGGCCGGTGCGTCCTGGTGGCCGAGGTGTGGTTCTTCGCCGCTCGGATCGAATGTTAGATTTACTGCACCGCCACTGCCGCCCCCGCTCGGTTCCTTATCAGCAGCCGACGGTGTGCTGTAAAAGTGGCCAGAGTCCAGGTAGCCGTCGTGCTTCGAGATGATCGAGATCTGCGAGTCGGTGAGGCTGTTCTTGACGTTGTTCGCGTTCACGTTGCTGTCGAAGGCGGCCCGGGTCGACGATAACAGCTCTTCCCGTCGCTCCTCGTCCATCGTGTCGCCCGCCTCGAGCCGGTCCACCAGCGATACGCTCGTGTTCATCTCGTCGATCTCCTTGCGGATTTCCCGCTCGAGCTGCTCCATGCTGAGTAGCGCCGCCGTATCGTTCCGCTTGCGAGTCGGCGCCAACCGTTGCTCTACATTACCGTACGGCATTCACAGGGACTTTTTTTTCCGGAGTGGACGCTGGTACTGGCTACTCAGATTAACGAGCGTTTCGGTTCTACAACAACAATCGGTTTCACTTTCGTTGTGTCCTTCCTTATCATTCGGTCGTGCCTGGAACGGAACGAAGGGGGAAGGAACAAAGTGGTTTTGTGATTACCAACTCACTCACAGCTAGGTAACTAATAAGGAAAAGACACCCAGCAGCTGCACTGATCTAGTTTTCCATTGAGTTTTTTCGTGAATAATTGCCGTTTTTTTCAAAGGGGGGGGGGGGGGCTTTGGCATTTGATTTTGTTTCGGGACACACATTTTTAACATTTTTCCCTGTATGCCGATCCTTTCAAGAGTATTGTGTAAAAGTTTTGGATCAATCGAGGACAATTTGACAAAGATACAGATTTTTGAAAATGCGCGTTTCATACAAGGCTCCCTGCAGCTCGCTACTTTATGTCCGTTCCCATCGTACCGTATAAACTATTGAACCGATCGATTTGCAATTTTTAACACATAATCTGCACACTCTTTGCCAGGTAGCCCCGTCGAGATTTCATGAAAGTTGTTTATACTTTTTTTTTAAACAAATCTTTAAAATTTCGTGTTTTTAGGCAAAATCGCAAAAGCATCACTTTTTCAACTTCAAAAATCTGCCAAAAATCGAAAAATTAGAATATCAACAAACAGTCGACGGGATTACCTCGACAAACTTATAATCTTGCGAATGAGTATCTTTTTGTTGTTTTCTGATAACCCATCACGATAGGCACCGCAAAAAGTACCTTTTCGCAGACGCACCTTCATAAATGTGATGCCATGGATGAAGTTTTTGATAAATCTTCCCCAAAATAGAACCAAGTATTCTTTAAAAGTTTTAGTTTAATATGCCATTCACTTGAGAGAAATATGTTGAATGGTTTCTTCCCAAAAAAACGTCACAAATGAGCCCCCTTTATTGGCCTGAAATTACCGAAGCCCCTCGTTAAGGGGAGGCAAGGGTTAGTTCGGGTCAAAAAAGCTAATCTATGGCAATTTTTGGCGAGGAAACCATTCACCTTTTTTCTTAAAGTGAATGTCAATTAAACTACACAATTTTTAGGTTTATTTTTGTTCTATTTTGGGGAATATTCATTTGCAAATCTCATCCATAATATCATATTTCGGAAGGCGAGTCTTCGAAAAGGTACTTTCCCGGTCCCCATCGTAGCCACGTGCTAGGTCATACGAAATATACAAATTTTCACTTTCTTTTTGGTTAGATTGTAAGTGTATTTCCAATTTTTTCCAAAGTTGAAACGCAATGATCCCACTACGATGGGGTTCGTCGCTTAAACAGGCAAGTCTTTGGATTCGGACCATAAACCGGTACCCATCCGTAGCTGCGTGATCAGAAAAATACAAATTAATATTTTATTTTTACAGATCAAACATTTAGCCAAGAAGCGCCATCGAGTTTTTGTTGAGTTAACAGTTTTCCGATTTTTGGCAGCATTTTGAAGATGAAAAAGTGATGCTTTTCACAATTTGGTGTAAAAGAAACAACAAATTTTACTTATTTGTTTAAAAAACAATCAACATTTTTAATGCAAACTCGAAGGGGCTACCTGGCTTAGTCCCTTCTTAAATTGAAACTGAATACAGTTTTCTGCAAACATGCCATTCCGTTGTATGTGGTTCCCAATCAAACTCGTTCTGTTCTTTGGGTGGAGTGCCAAATAAACGAATAAACAAATAAACGTTCCTCATCTTGCTGGTGAAGTATCTCCAGAACGGCCAACATGCCAAATCATTGGAATGTGGTGTGCTGCAGCTGTTATTGGGATAGTTTCCTACCATACTCATGACATCACCGTTTTTGTGAGCCTGCGCACCGTTTTCTCTTTTCCAAAAATAATAAATCGAATGCACAACGGGGAAAGTGCAGCAATCAATGATTGGATTGGGCCTTCGCTCGCTCTCTCTCTCTCTCTCTCTCTCTCTCTCTCTTGCTCCCTAGAATGGCATTGGAATTCAACATTTAACACCTCCCCTCAGCTGAGCCCTTGTTCCGTGTATGGCCGAATGCTGATCAGTTTTCTACCCCCCGCCTGGCACTCTTGTCTTTGCCGCCATCGTATCATTCAACCGCGCGAATGCAAGCGCGATGCGTGGCGCGCGTAACGCACGCAAGGAGGAAAACTAGAGCGGTTTGCGTCACTTGCGTTGATTTCCATTTTTCTATCCGATTTCAAGCTATCAAGCGGAAAAAAACAGCGGCAACACGGTGCCGGTGACGGTGAATTGACTCCGGCGAGCGAACGCGCTCGATCGTTGCCAGCGTGCCAGCCTCCGGAGCGCGGTGGTGTTGTGTTTGCGTAACAGCCCGCCATGGAAAACCCGGGGCGCCCGGGGCGTGCGGCGTGGTTTCGACCAAAAAGTGCGGTGAATGAGGCTTTCGGGGTTCGCCTACGAATGAGCGGGCCTATAGGCAGCGCGCATCGTGTTGCGCAAGCACCCGGACGTTCATCTTGCCATCTTCCGACTTGCGGTCGCGTTGCCGGTGCCATCTTTGCTGCCATTGTTATCGATAAAAAGGGGGAGCGAGGTTTCCCTGCCCGCCGCACCACCATTTCGGAGGATTCATCGCTTCCGCATTTCGCATCCCTCACAAACGGATTCGAACCGGATTCGAATCCCCCCCCCCCCCCTCCGTGGTGTGTCTCGAATCGTGATTAATTTACGAGACTCCCACAGGGGGAGCGTAAAAGAGAGAGAGAGAGAGAGAAAGAGAGAGCTTGCGTGGAGGGTGTGGAAAGTTTGGAAAACTCCCCTCCTGGTCGTCCCCCCCGGGGGGGGGGGGGGGGGGGGGGGGTTGAGACTTCTGCGCGCGAGCCAATCATAACAACACTTTAATCGATTCGATGTCGATTTTCAGTAATGATCTGGTGATGATGATGATGATGGAAGGAATTGGAATTCAACAACAGGACTTTTTGCATAGGAAATTTTCTGTTGGTGCTATCTTAATAATGGGTATTTTTGTTTGAAAGGTGCATCTTTGAGGCACTTTCAGTCTAAATTTCGTGGCATTTGGTCCACTGGAAGCAAAGTTATGGCGCATAAAGTGACGGTATGTTTTTGGGTGGTCGCTACAAGCCTTCAAAATGTCAGCGTAACGTTTTCTTTTTATCCGCAAATGAAGTTTACCGTATACTTAAAAGCCACAGGAAACTCGATCAGGTGATTATGGGGAAGGATTTTTCGATTAAATGCCGTTTTTGGTCAAAAAACAGTGCTGAGCGTGGATCGATGAGGCAGCGCATTATCGGCGCAGCATGCGCCCACTCCCTTTTTCACGAGATTCTTGCCGTTTACCCCTAAATGCTATGCATTAAACGCCTCATAACAATAATATACGACAAAACATTGGTTGGCCCGGTTGTTTGGTGAATTTTGAAAAAATCCCGCACTGCTTTCGATGCTCCACGGTGTAGTCACGATCCTGGCTTGGCACAGGATAGCCAATCATCACCCACAACTTTTTTGCATCAATTAGGTAAACGTTTTATCGAGTTTAAAAGCTAAACGTGATATTGGTTTTTTGTTGTACTATCATTGACCCAAACATACTGTCATTTTAATTCAATAACTTTGCTTCTAGTGGACCAAATGCCATGAAATTTGAACGGAAAGTCCTTCAAAGATGTAGCTTTTAAACAAAAATACCCACATTAAGATAGCGCCTCCAGACATTTTCCTATACCAAAAAGGCCTGTTCACTTTGCGACAGACCATGCGCACACTCGGCCGGAATCGGAGTCTGGTGCGCAGTCTGTGGTGCCTGGTGAAATCGCAACCAAACCCAACGCACCCGCACATACACCTTTCCGCGCGAAAGTCACATTTCAAATGGCAAGCCGAATTGGGCCTTTGCGAAACCCTAAAAATGGGGACCCCAAAGTTTGGGCCCAGAGAAGGGGCTTTTGCGTGCGCACGTGCGTGTGATTGCGCTTATCGTGAGCAAAATGGGCGGACGGAGCCGTCCGTCACCACGATCGTCAACGGGTCAACGCACTATAACCTCAACGCTCGAACGCGCTAAAACCTAAAAACCTCAAAACCGAAACTCAACCAAACAGCAGCAGACGCAGCTCTCGCAGTGTGCTGGGGGGGGGGGGTTTTCGAATGTTTGTTTGCGCCATTGGGCATTGCAAAACCAGTCTGTCCGCTTGCCAGCCTCTGCACGTGCCCTGAACCCGTACGTTACATTCCGGCACAGCGTCGCTGGCGCAATGTAAGGCTGAGTTGCCAGCAGGAGTGTGTGGGGTGCATGCACCCTTGTGTGCCATGCCGCCTTTTGTGTGGCGGTCACAGCTCACCGTCACCTGTTGTGGTTTGCTGTTGATCCACGCCGGTTTTAAATGGTTGCCAAATGGTTGCTTTGGACGGTATTTCGGCACCGGGCCCTTTCTACCGACCAGTGGCTAGTGGCTATAGGGGGTCTAGCGGATCGAGCGCGTTGCGGTTTTGATGGTGTTGTTAATCTTGTTTTTTTTTTGTTTTTTTTTTTTTTTTTGGTTGAATCGCCTGTGGACACTAGTGGACCATTTAGTGTGGCGTAACTCCGTGGGTTTCGGTCTTCGATATGCCCTCCTCCCCCCCCCCCCCCTCGCCTGAATGGAATGAACTCGAAGGACACGCAAACGAAATATGTTGTGTGGTGGATGCTGGTTGTACACCAGTCCAGGGTCTCACTGTTTGGCGTGTTGGCTGGATGCTTTTGCTGAGGACACCGAGCAACGGTCTGCAATGCGTAACGCATGCATGACGTCATTGCCACAAAATCGGAGATGATAGGCGGTAGATAAGCAGTGACGGTAACTGTGGGCTTTGAATTGATTTAATGCGCCGACCACATAACCGTCATCGCGCCGACATGATGCGGCGTACCCAAAAAAACGGTGATAGTTTTGGGGGGTTAAGCGATCAGTGTACCGTATGTCACTCAACCCAGCTTCAGCCCCCCGGAGAATGATTTGATGGCCGTGCTAATCCGTCAGATAAGCTCATCGTGGACGTGGATTCAGTGTTCAGACCGACTTGTTCGTTGTAAAGTTATATCTACGCCAAATGGAGCTGTAAAGTCAGTGTCTAAGTGTTTTATTTTGTTCATTAGGCATCCGTTAAACATACATCGGTGTGCAATTTTTCTAATTCAACACAATAACAAATATTTTCATGGCGATTAAAATGGCAAGTTTCGTTCTCGAAAACAGTAATTCGCCGACATCGTTCGCTTTTTGCCTCTATCTCACAAAATCGGCTGCCGAATCGCATCAAACTTTTATTGAAGGTTACGGTGGGCATGCTCTCACTGAAACACAGTGCAAACTGTGGTTTAAACATTTTAAAAGTAGTGATTTAAATGAGAGAACCACCAACCATCGAAAAAGTGTTAGAAGTCATCAAATTGCATGACTTATTGGCCAGCACGGTTTCTAATGATCATTACAAGCAACCATTAATCAATTTCGACCGAGATTTCTAAAAAAAAATCAACCAAAATATCGGAAAACCGACCAAATTGACTTATTTTTCTCGACGAAAATGCTCCGCCACCGCGCGTGGAATATCGGCCAAGGACACGGTAAAAGCCACAATGCGTAACAATTATCACTTGCGGCTAACCTCACCAGACTTGACTCTATCAGATGAACATTGGTTTGCATCGCTTGGGGGTACAGGTAATGTGGCCGAGCTGCGCTTCTTTTTTAATGAAAAATTGGAAAAATTGAAGGGTTTTCGAAAAAATGCTACAGATTTGCGGGTTTTTTTGGGGTTAGGCATCAAAAAATTGCCCAAGATATAGGTTGAAATGTGTTGCTAACGATTGGCCATCGCTTTGGAGATTAATTTTTTCCCCATTTTCCAAGAAAAAGCGTTTTTTTTTTTCGCGAAACAAAAATCCTGCCCTCAGTCATTGATCACCCAATTCACCCTGGCACAATCAGGGTGCGAGGTGGTGAAAATCGCAGGCAAACAAACGAAACTCGCCACAATCGGATTCGGAACCAAATCGGGCGGGCAATCGGGGAAAGGGGGGCAATGAAAGAGAAAAGCCACCCCGTAGCGGCGGCCGGTTGGATGGAAAAACTCCCGGGGGCGGGGGGTGGAGATGATGATGGAGTGTCCGGCAGGTCCGGCAGCGAGCCAGCGAGCCAGCCGGCGGTTACACTGAGCATGAAGGGAAAAGCTTTTCTCCCAATCCCAACCGCGAACCGCTGATGGAGTTTTTGGGAGGTCTTTCTATTTGCCTGGCCTTTGGCCTGGGGTGGGGAGGGGTTGGGTGGGTGGTGCACCAATCAAACGGACAAACAGGCCGCCCCTTCCCTTCCCTGCCCCCGGTGGCGGTGAGGGCCGGGTGTTGGGAAAAGTAAAAGCCAGCCGCGATGCGAGCGATCGAGCGAGCGAGCGAACCGGAAGCGAAGCGAAAGTACGGCCGCGGGGCAACATACCGCCTCTCAGCCCAACAATCCAAAGTGTCGACAACGACCATGCCTGCTGATGGCTGATGATGCTGATGCTGATGGAGCATGGATGGCTGATGGTGATAATAATGAAGAAAAGATATTGGCGACGGACTCAGACGAGACCTGGCAGGGCGGGCAGGGTGGTTCAGGCTCCGAAATCATCTCGATAGTTTTTCCAAGGGTTTAATCACAACATTAACACATACCATACACACACAGAGACCTGGGCCAGGATACACATAAACACGTGAATTCGTTAATCTGTTTCTCTCAAAGCGAACTGAGGCTGATTGAAGAATGGTCCACACGGTGATGATGTCTTCCAATTAGAAGAGGTGGTGATGGAGGAAAGCAGATGTGGAGTTGCGCCGTACACTCTCACGCTTTACCGGTCACCACACAATAACAACAACAATAACAATAACAATAACAACAACACGCCAGTGACATTCCGATCAGTGCGCGGCGAACCGCCCTTGCTTCCAACGCCGCTCTCTGGTTTTTCGGCGGTCCTATCCCTTACCTTGGCGGTAACAAACGCGACAAACGACAACAATACAAGGGCCAACAACACCAAGTCACGAGCAAGGGGAGCACAGATTCACTATTCACCACACAACGATGCTCAGCTGCTGCTGCTGCTGCAGATGATGAGGATCAAGTCACGCGATCACTCTCATGGGACCACCAGATGTGGCGGGTGGGCGCGCGCGCGTACACCAACCACTAGTACGCGTGTATGTGTGCTATGCTCGAAGATTCGTGGCTCGGATGCGGCCCCGGTGAACCGTTCGGTGGTGCGGTTCGCTTGCAACTGACTCCACCGGAAAGGCCGTCGGCAGGCTGGCGGCCGTCGTCAATCGCGCCCGCTCTCTCTCTCTGTTGTGCACTCGCTCCTGTGCAGGTGGCGAGATGCTGGCTTATGCTCGAGAGGGCCCGTCACTTGAGGTCTTGACGACGACGACGACGACGGTGGCGTGACGTCATGATCCTCACAGACTCACACAGCACATCACAGGACAGTGGCAGTGCGGGTTGAGGCATTGAGCGCGGCGCGCGCGCGCCCAAAGTGAGAGCGCTGTTCGATCGATTGGTCACACGCCGTGTTGGTCCATTCGGTGGCTCGTAATCTTACGTCGCACGAAGACCGCACCGCCGCTGCTGCTGCTGCCGTTGCTTACCACATTCCAGATGATGGCTGGACAGCGGCAGCAACGGCGGGTGAGAGTGAAAGTTGCATGCGCTGGCCTGTGGTGGTAGATCGCTCGAAAGGCGAGACGACGACGACGACGACGACGACGACGACGACGACGACGAGTCAATGTTGACATGCCGCTCCGACATGCCAAGGGTAGTGCGATCCGGGCTAGGCACGAGCCGGTAGTAGGGTTTAAAGGTCGCAAGACTCGCTGTGGAAGGGTGATTGGTGCGTTCAAGGATAGCGGCACTTGCTGCCGGGCACACAGGCAAGCTCATCGCAAGCACCAGCAGCCCCTACGATGACGACATAGAGCGCGCAGAGAAGACGGAGAGAGAGAGAGAGAGAGAGAGAGCGAGACGCGGAAGTGAAGGCCGGGAAATCGTTTCCGGTTCCGCCGGTGGAAAATTCGATGAAAAGCAAGTGGTACCTCCAGCTCCAGTCTTTAGTGAAGCAATAAAACGAAAGATTAAAAACGGGGGGGGCGAGTGATCAAGTAACGAACCCTCGTCTTTTTGGGATCGCTGCGCTTTTAACGCAACGCACAATTTTCACAATCTTATCTTCCGCGCTGGCGGCCTAGCACCCACCCACCCCTCACCGGCGTCCCCTTTATCCCCTTTCTCTTCTTGCTCGATTCCCCGCCGAATTCCGAAAAACTCGCGCTAATGAGTGCGCTGCGCGGGGGGGGGGGGGGGGGGGGCCCGCGAAAAGCGCAGTTCCTGGAAAGGAAGAGGCCTGGCCTATGCGGCGGAGGAGGGGGAGATGCTAACTTTCCAGCCATAGCAAAACGGGGCGGGCACAGGCGAAGCAGTGACAGAGACGGGCGTCGCCTGTTATGACTGGAAAGTTAGCATCCAGCCACAGCAGGGAGGAGTGGAATGGTGGGCAGCATGCGACGGTACGGGCATGTCACACCCGCACGGTATCGCTCTCAAATCACAAATCACGGCCACGGAGCGTACACGCTGGGCTGGGAAGCGGAAGCGCGAGTACGCACGCGACACCAACGGCACATTTCCGGTGGCCACATGCTAGTGTACCATATCGTGCACCGGGAGTGAAGATGCTACCGTTCAATACCGTTGTACGGGACGTGCCGTGCCCGGTCGCCACCGGCCGTGCTGAAAGCGAAAGAGAAAGTCAAGAGCTGGTTGGGCTACTTTTACGCGGTTTTGTGGCGGGTTGGCGGGCGGGCCGGCCAGCCGGCCCGCCAGCCGGCCGCCGTGTCCTCTATTTAGCGGTGGACTACTCCACACACAGACAGACAGCCCCGGGTTTGGCGAGCGAGCGCCAAAACAGACGAAAGAGAAATGCGAAAAGAAAAGCAAAAGAAAAAACAAAACGCACACGGCCGGTCGGCAAGTGAATCCAAACGGGACAACGATGACAACCGGAGTGCCGAGCGGTATCACACCCGGAGTGGCACAACACACACATCCCAGGTTTCGCTTTTCTTTTCCTCTCGCCCTCGCCACACGCTCGACCCCCCGGGGGGCGGGGGTGGCCTCTATTATGGTAAGGGTTCATGTTGACATCCGGTTGCATGCCCCAGCGTCCAGCGTGTGTGTGTGTGCTCAGTCACGTGCACACTGTAGATGGTCACGGCCAATCGGAACGGAATCCGGAACAGGGCCAAAAAAAGGTTTAGCACCCGGGTCGGGTGCCCGACGTCTAGTGCACCGATGGAAGCAAGGGGGGGGGGGGGGGGGGGGAGGTAAGATGGTGTAGTTCTCTAGCTCTCTCTCCATCCCCTAATGGGACACTACCCCCCCTCAGTGACAAACCTCATCACAAGGAACGAGAGGCAGTGTCGAAGAACAACAAAAAATGTGTTTTTTTTTATAAAAAACCAATAAAAAACATCTCTACCAAATTGTATAGTTTTCCGGGTTTATAATTGAACTTTAGGTGGTTAAATAATCGATTAAATGTGCCAGAAACTAGAAAACATCTTGAAGGGGATAAGGGAGGATCAAAAAGGACCTCTTACGGATCAAATTCATCCCTTCTAATCCCTTCCCCTTTCAGATAGACAAAACATTTCATCTCTGTAACTATACTTCTTTTTTAAGAGACGTACATATTGGTTTTATTAGTGCATGCGAGACTTCTTACAGCTCGGAAGAAGGTGATCTCTGCTGCTCGTCGTGTGACCGCACCGCACCGCATCAGTATTGCCTAGACAGGGAGAGATGAATGTGAGAAAGAAAGAGAGAGAGAGAGAGAGAGAGCCTGATGTGATTTCATAATTCCAAGCAAAGGAGCACCGCGGGTGGGGTGGGCTGGGTGATGCAGGAGCAACAAGTGAATTACCCATCAATAAGATGCAACGGGAAACTGGTTCGTGGTCGCGCGCAGTTAATTATAGACTAAAAGAAACTCGGGCGGGCGAGCGGGCGGGCACGACCCTTTTTTTTGTTTCGTGTGAGGTAAGGCGCTTCGTGTAATGCCAGCCTCGCAACTCGTTATCGCGAGGCACCACCACCCAACAGCCGGGCTGTCTGGGGGGCCGTTTTGCGGAGAGAAAGAAGCTGCAATACGCGTCTCAGCCGCGTTTTTGTGGTGGGAGACAGAGAGAGAGGCGGGGGGGGGGGGGATTTTGTTTAAAAAAAATTACATTCACTCGAACCTAACTGCGCCTCGGGTAGTTTGGAGTCGTGGGTCTCGGTGGACCCTTACATAGTACATTTTTCATAGCCGTGGTGAATATATTGCCAACGTGGACCAACGCGTATCCCCCCCCCCCCCCCCCCCCCCCGGGTAGATGATTAATATTGTCGGTAGATTTATTTAACAATAAAAAAAAACACAAACTGGAAATGCTCTTTCAAAGATAAAACAAAACGGCCGCTACTTAGTTGCATCGACGGACCCCCAGCAGACGAATCGTGGATTAATATGTGGGGGGAGGTAAAGCCGCTTTGATGAAATCATCGTCGCTGATAAGCATGGCTTCGCCAGAACGTTTGCTGATCGCGGGAAATCTACTGGCCAGCCGTGGTGCTGTTCTAGCACCGTTGGCACATCCTTCACTGGGCGGTTCCGGGAAACAGAAGCATGCTCCGGTCCGGTATCTCTGCGCGGTGGTTCGGGAAGCCGGCCTGCAGATGGATGGCACCGAGCAGGGCATAGTCGACCGGTTGCGCCGTTCCCTCCTTGGACAGCTTAATGCCGATGTCGACGATCCGAACGCCCGTGTGGTTGTGCAGCAGCTCCGAGGAGAGATAGTAATACCTAACCGTAAACCGGAAGAGAGAAAATAAAATAGTACAAAATATGCGTTCGAACGCCTTTTCCGTTCCCCGATCCGTACCGGATCTCCCAGCCGTTGATGGTGTCGGCGAGCGGAAGCTGGGGTTGCGCGCCCAGCTTGAGCAGCTGCAGTGTCTGCTCCGTTCGCAGTGGTATGGCGCGCATTTCGTTCGGTCGCCGGGCCACGTGACAGTCGGGACCGGCACAGACGATCCGCAGGCAGTCGGCCCGTTCCGCCGAGTGCGCCTTCAGTACGAGCGTCAGATCAACGTCGGTCGGGTTGTTGCGTCGGAGGGCGTAGCTGACGATCAGGTCGTTGGTGCAGGCGAAATCGCACGCAAACAGCCGCTGGTCGTGCTCGTCGTTGCGCAGCTTGAGACACGAGCCACCGTCGAGCGCACCGTCGAAGTGGTGCGTCCAGTGTGCATCGACGCGCGTCTCAAACTCGACCGGTGGCGTGTAGGGGATGGTCGGCTGGAAGCTCTGTTTCGCCAGGTTGAACCAGCACTCGTGGGACTGGGTTTTGCCGAGCCGGTTGTAGAACTTGCCCGAACCGAGACAGAACGAGCTGTACAGGGGCAGCTCGGTTGGGCCCCGTACGTACAGGTGGCGCCACAGCAGGTTCCAGAACCGATCGTTCGTCTGCAGAAAGCGCACGTTCCGCTCGTCCGGCTCCAGCCGCTCCTGCTCGGCGTACGATTCCTGCGACTCGAACGTCCAGCCGGGCGCGAACAGGGCAACGGAGAAGGGCGCATTGATCACCTCCTCGAGCGTCGCGTCCGTGTTCATCTTCGCTTTCTTGCTGCGCCCGAACACGTCGATACCGAAGTACACCTGCAAGCGCCGCTCGGGATAGTTCGCCCGCACGAAGGCGTCGGTTCGCTCCATGTGCTTTCGCGACCAGGCGTAGTTTAGGAAGATGCCGTCGCAGGCCGCGAAGAAGGGCTGGTTCGCGGCGTTCACCTCGTTCTGCCAGACGAGCTGACCGTCCTTGGTGATCGCATCGTACCAGATCACCATACTGTCCGGTATCTCCTGGTGGCAGCGCTCCGTCAGCAACCGTACAAAGTCGCACAGCCGCTGCACTTTGGACGCCTCCAGGGGGCACTCGATGTTGAGTAGCCAGCCGTGGAACTGGCAGGCGCGCGCCACCTGCACCAGCGCCTCGACGACGCGGAACATGAACTCGTCCGACTGGAGCAGATCCTTCAGCAGTGACGCGTTGCCCGGCTCCACGATCACCGTGCCGATCACCTTGACGCCGTTCTTGTGCGCACAGTTGAGCCACTGCAGCGTGGGTACCGTGACGAAGTTGTGGCTGAAGTAGCAGAACACATCGATCGCCGCCCAGTTGTAGAAGCGATAGTCAACCCATTTCTCCTCGCCCTGCACACCGTTGATGTACTTGTCGTTGAGGTAGTTGCCCTTGAAGTCGTGACACAGTAGCACCTGCGGTCGTGAATCGTTCGCTACCGAGACGATCGGTCCTGGTTCGAAGTCGAGCACCTGGTAGCGCTCGCCGAGGTTACGCGACCGGGATCGCGGCGCGATTGGTTCGACCAAGTTCTTCCAGAACACCGGCAACTTCTCGAAGCCGAGCAGCTCCTGGAGGGTCCGGATCGGTTGGCAAACGTGCGTCTCCACGCTCATCCTGCACACGACTGCTGCTGTGGGTGCTGTGGGACTACTGGGCGCTACACAAGGCCTCACAACCCAAAGTTCAGATGCAGCTCATGCGCATAGATAGTCTGCGGGTTGGGGGTGGTGGTGATGGTGGCGGCTTAGTTTGTAAACGAATGCGATAGCTGACTACGGATGCAAGGGAGCTTATCGACAGGCGTAGCCACTTTCCTCCTTTTTTTTATCGCTCGGGCCAGCTGTTCAGACGCATCCGTCATGCACACACGCACACAACCCAACTGCAGGCCGTCGTGTTCCGATTTTGCGCCGCTATCGTATCGCTTCCCTTCAGCGGAGGGTGTGGAGCCTGCACGGTAGGAAAGTGGAATGTTAGAAAGAACCAGCAAGGGATGATAAATGGATGACAGATTTGTTCAATGGGGCCCCATTCGATGCAACGCAAATCCCGGGTGCACCCGGGGTGCCAGGCAGCTCCGTTGATAGGCCTCACATAAGCTTTTGCCCTTTTTCCTGTCATGCTGAAGCGGAGATAACCGCAAAAACACACAGGCGTGACTATGCAGAAGCTTTGTAGCCTAGAAACGCGGGGGCGGCTGTACTCGGGCAACGCAGATGCAATGAGCTGTGGTCAAAACGATTCCACGTGACCGCTATCAGTTTTGCCGCGGAATGCTCGATGCATTCTTCCCCCCCCCCCTTCGCAACTGCGCCTGAGCTCAAGTAGGGCTGGCTGAGTAATGATAAGGAAACTCATGAATGGATTCGGTCATCTTTGCTGTCAAGCTTGCTGCAGTTGTAGAGTGAGTTGATGTAAATGACGAAGAGAAAAATGCACGCTGGTAGCCATGCGAACCGAACAGAACGTATCGGCAGCATGATTTTCTCAAAAAAAAAAAAAAATGCTTACTGCAGCGGATCCCGTGCAAGGACACGCTGCTTCGGAATGGTCGGAATTGTTTCGAAAAATTCAAATTCAATCACACCAACCCTTGCCAACGCAACAGAACTTTCAATCACCAACGAATCAAGCCAAACTGTAAAAGAACAAAGGGGGAAAATGAAATGAAACGAGCTCAAACGGTACATTCTTAATTTACCTAAAGCAACTAAAGGAACAAAAGTGTGAATCGAACCGATCCGCAAAGATTGTAACGATCCGATCCGGCAGCACCACTCTGTTGTTATGTTGTGTTGAATGAAAACAAACAACAAGGCATACGCGCGATGACAGTTGCCCGAACGAGTTGCTGTCAACACATGTGAAAGTGTGCTACGACGTTTGTCACTGTGGGCTTGGTGTTTCGATTTTCCTAACCTCCTTGGTTATTTCGAACGCAGTGAAATTGTGAACAGGAACGTAAACGAAGAGGAAAAAATGGACGCGGCCAGCGACGCCGGACCGACAAAACGGTTTTCTATCAAAGTGGAAGTAGGAACATGCATTCCTAACTCTCGTAAGAAAAAAACAGGGCTCATCCGGATTGTAACGGAACCGGAATGGTGTCTGTTCGAATGTTTGCCAGCCAAAAAGGCAACACAGTGGTCTCTGCGCAAACGCGCCGTCCTATCGTTTCTTGCCGCACCCGCCGGACCGGTGCTCGGTGATACGGTGTACGGTCCGATGGTGTTGACACGCGCCGGAGAATCACGCCCGAGATCACGGCCCGCACTAGCAGCACGATGGATACCGTTCCGAGTAGTCGCAGTGCCATCAACGATCCCAACCAGTGCCGGCTCTGCATGCGTGTCTGCGAGGACAGCTTCCTCGAGCATATCTTCTCCGACAAGGAGTACAGCATTGCGCACCAGATATTCGAGTGTACCTCGATACGGGTACGTACGGTGGCCCAGACCGACGACTGGTAGTGCCGACTACATGCTAATCCCCTTCTTGTCTCCACACCACTATCCACAGGTCACGAAGCAGGATAACTTGACGAAGATATGTAAAAATTGTGCCTCGCTACTCTTTCTCACCACCGAGTTTCGGAATGCGTGCTTTAAAACCAACCGGCTGCTGATGGAGGACTTTGTGATCATGGAGCTGGGCGATTGGGCCTCGGACGCGAACCGGTTGCTGCTGCGCGACTGTGAAAGCTTCATCGTGCGCCATCGCGAGCAGGTGGACTACGTGTACGCCAGTATCGTGACCGATAGCGACCCGTGTCTCGATGGTACGCTCGAGCTGGACACCGAGCTCTTTGGACCGACGGAACGGGACCCGCCCGCACAGCGCAATACCGGCGACCGGGAGTTGGTCCGTAGCGGCCCGGAAGCAGTAGAGCCGCTAGTGCCCGAAGAACCCGACCCGGAAATACTGATGGAGATTTCGAAATTTCTGGAAGAGCAAGTACCGGACCCGGAACCAGCGAACTGCTACGGACACGAGCCCACTGAGACAGGATGCTTCCTTTGCCGTAGCATGAGCGAGCAAGGTAGTGCGCTGACGGAAACGCAACTCGATACCCTTCGGCTGCACAAGCTGACCGTCCCGAGTGGGGCGTTGGTTGGATGCTTTGTTTGCGAGCACTGCTGTCTGCTGCTGGATATCGTGGACAGCTTTCGGCAAATGTTCGTGATCGCGCAAAGCACGGTACGGCAGGGTGCGGTTGTGCGCGTGAAACCATCCATCGAAGGTTTACCGGGGCATGCGAAGGCACTGCTGCAGGTGATGAAACAGAAGCATGAGGCTTACACGCGACACGAGAGCACGGGCGAACCGGCGACAATGACGGACAACCGGGAGCCAGCCGATCCGTCGTCGCCGATCGAAAAGCGGCCATCCGAGCGCTCCAGCGAGCCCGGTAAGCGCGCAAAGGTTACGTGTCACATCTGTGGCAAGCAGTACGACAGCTGGCGACTGCAGACGCATCTCAACGAGCACGATAGTTAGTAGCTCTACCGGGGCTGTGTGTAGTACCGGTAGTACAGGTCACGGATTAGTAACCTTTCCTGTCTTCCCGACAGACGTTCGGCCGTACGTGTGCGACCAGGCAGGATGCACCAGTGCCTTCACCGGGCTCGTCTTTCTCAACCGGCACAAGAAGCTGTGGCACACGGATTACTACTACGCGGTGTGCGGCGTATGTGGAAAGCAATGCAAAACGCAGGGCATCTACCAGACGCACCTGTCGTACCACGAAGAACCGAAGCTACCCTGTACGATCTGTGGGAAGCTGATGCGGAATAAGTAAGTGGGCCGGCACTCGTTCATCCATGATTCGTTCCCGTGATGGTTAACGTGGTTTTTTTTTTGTTTTTGCTCTCTCCTTCCACAGGCGTGCCATCTGGAAGCACATGAAAACGCACAGTAACGATCGGAAGCACGTGTGTACGGTGTGTAACAAGCGGTTCACGATCGCCTACACACTGCGCGTGCACATGCGCATCCATACGAACGAGAAACCGTACCCGTGCGGTCAGTGCGACAAACGGTTTCAGTACAAGTGTTTGCTGAAAACGCACCACCGAAAGCACCACGAGGAGGTGCTGCGCATGGAATAAAGGTAATGCTGATAACATTAACCGAGGGAACTGAGGGAACCGGGGGGGAAGATCTCCAGTATTACAGCGCGAGCGCCGAATGAATAGGCGCGTCGAATTTATGTTCTGTGTCCCACATATACATATATGGTTTACTGTGTGTATTGGCTCTCGAAACATCTGAGTATTGCGGTGCCCTAGCAGAAGAGACTAGCAGTTGGTTGCGTTGAAAGAAAACCCCAGCCTGATGATCCGTTGCTCCGTTACAGGCTGCCGATGTCATTGAAGCGCTTCAGCTTCTCGGGGAAGTTGTCCTTGAACAGCACCGGATCGGCCCGAAACTCGACCGTGCGCAGCGGCATCGTGCCGTAGATCGCGGCGAACCGGTTAATGCAGGCCGACCGCTCGGTCATGTGGTTCAGGTCGGCCGACAGCATTTCGTTGTTGGTACACTCGGGGCACTTGAACTTTTTGCGCGGTGCCACCTTAATCGGCGGCTTGCTGGTGACGTTGCTGACGAGAAAGTTCATCGCGATATCCTCACAGTTCATGTGCTCGTCCACCCACTCCTTGATGTTGCCCGGCATCGCGTTCGTGTACAGGTAGCTCCAGTACTTGTGGTGAAAGGCGGCCCCGGTCAGCACCATCGAGATTTGGTTCGTCCACTCGGACTCGTACCGCCACCGGCCGGTCTGGTTGTCCCAGACGTGCGTCCGGCTGGGGAACCCGACGATACGGTCCGGGTACTCGCGCCACACCTCATACCCAAAGTCGAGCTCGTCCGCCGTCAGCATCACGATGTCGTCGTCGATCGTCAGTATCGCTTCGGTTTCAATCTCCTCGTACGGGTAGAACCGGTTCGACAGCTTGTTCGCCGCGGTCTGGATGATCTTGAGCGGTTTGCCGATCTTCGGGAAGAGCGATGGGTGCGGGGGCGCCTTCCGCTGGTTGTTCCACACGACCAGTATCTTCTGCAGCGACGGTACGGTCGCCAGCTTCTGGATCAGTATGTACAGGCTCTCGATGCGATCGTACGTGAGGATGACGGCGGTGAAACCCTGCGCCTTCGGGGCGATCAGTGGCAGAAAGAGTGGATTCTGCGTCGCACCCGCCTGCTCCGGCATCACGTTCCAGTGCCGGTACGTTTGACTGAGGTGCGGAAAGACGCGATCGTTCAGCTGTTCGAGTGCGGTCAGCACGATGCGCTCCAGCGACACAAAGTACCGGTCGTACACGTACCGTACGTGGGCCTGCAGCTCGCGTATCCGCTGTTCCGAGACACGCTTCAGCAGGGTCAGCACCGAGTGCAGCTGGCTCTCGTACACGCGCACCGACAGCAGCTCCCAGTCGAGGATGTTGCTGAACGGCAGCACCAGATTGTCGGCCACGATCACCGGTATGCAGCCGGTTGCCATCGCTTCGAGCAGGACCGGTTGGGCGAGCCGAACGCCCCGGGCGATAAGACAGAACACGCCCGACTCGAGAACCGCCGGGTATTCGTACTCGTTGCCCTGGGGAAAGCTACACCGGACGTCCTTCTGGTGGTTGGTGTCGAGCCGGGACGTATCACCGGTGAGGCTCATGCCATCGAGCGATTCCGCGTCCGCCTTGGTCGTTGCGCTTGGGCAACGCTGGAGCAGCAGCAGCTCGGTCGGATAGTCGTACGAGAGCTCCTGGAGGATGCGGTACTGGCGGGGAAAGATGTTCGTCTGGGACGACACGAGCAGAACGGTACGCTCCCTGCTGCTGCTGCTGCTGCTGCTATGATCCGGTTTATAGTGCTCGAGCGCTGCACTGTACATTGGTATGGGCAGATCGAAATCCGGCCGGTACGTCCAGCTATCGAAGCCGGCCCCGAGTATCATGGCACGGTCGGTATTCACGTTGAGCACCGTACTGTAGTCGGGCTTGCTACCGGCGATGAAGTTGAACAGCAGATGGTTCTCGCCATTCTCCCAGCTGCAAAGAAAGATCAGGTGGATAAGTGGGCAAGGGTCTTGGACAAGCACGAAAGGCACACGAGGACTTACTAGGGCAACGAGGCCAGCGCTTTGCCGACCAGATTCGTGTCGATGCGGTTCTGGTTGAGTGTGTCGATCGTTGGCAGGAAGAGACAGGCCTCGTTCGGGTTCGACGTGTAGTACGGACTACCGACGACGGTCTTGACGATGTGGTAGAACTCGCGCGACAGCTGGTAAGCCGGTTGCTTGCTGTCCGCGTCGACGTACTCCTTCAGCGGGTACACGTAGATGAGGATACGCTCCTGCTCACCGTCCGTACCGACCGGGGACCGTTGCCCGCACCGGTACACATTGAAGCAGTCCCAGTACGAGCAGTTCCGGTTGCGGCCCCGTGCCAGCTCCGCATCCTTGTCCAGCACCATCTGCGGGATGTCGGTCAGCTCGAGCGACAGCTGCTCGGCCGTGGCATCCTGGTGCGCACCCTGGCCAAACCAGAACGCGAGCAAGCCGAGCACCAGCAGCAGACTCACCACGACCCGATTCACGTCCAGCTTCGGTACGGTGGGCGCTTTGATAGCAGTGTACTTGATTGGTAAAGTCATCGCTAGCAGGATTCTCCCGAATGCGCACAGCTTCACATCATGTCGTAATCCTGCCGTTTACTGTTTTCGTGACTTGTTTTTTTTTGTTTTTGCGTTTCTTGTCTTTGGCACCCAGCCTAGGATGAAAGCCTAGGGTAAATATTTACCCTACCCGAGGGCGATACGCGAGTGACGCGCGAGGAATCTTAAACAGATACACATACACCCACAGCATAAAAAAAAAACCGATGCAGTATCGAGCAGCATAGGCATGCGATTCGACGCGAAGCATAAAACTGACATTCGAGCAGGGACTCGATATGGGAAACAACCGATTAAGCACCCCGACCAACTGCGCGGACTGCGGTGAACGCGAAAAGGGTTTGTGGAACGGACGCAGATTTATAACATGCATGTATGCAACTTCGCTTCACCTCCTTTCTATTCCCTCTTTTTATTTTTATTTCTAATTTAATTTTTATTTTTCCTAAAAACCTCACAATTGCTGGAAAATCATAAAATCGATGTTATGTTTTATGTTTTCGAACCCCATTATTGCTGGGAGGTACATTCCAAAGGGCAGTAAAAAAGGGCTAATAATTAGCAATAGGTGAACAATTGGTCTTTGCACAGTGATCGTGTTTGATACACGGTTAGCTCGCGCCAAACGCCGGCAAGTGGTGGTTGTTTCACTGTTCGACATGTGGTGACACTTTTTGAATCGTTCAACGATTCTTAGCTGAAAATGATTTCTATTGTCTCACGTGGAAGCATCCCAGCAGCAGTTTTTCGGGACTTTGATCAAAAGTTATAAGACTACTCTCCTGCTTACATTGTATACGAGGCTGATGCGTAACTAATGTGACCAGGAACTAATTATCAACTCCATTGGTAGTTGAAGATTTCCTAAAAACTTCCTCCCTTAGGCACCATCTAGGGAATAGCCGCGGGATTCGTGGCACCAAAAACATCTTGAAACATTTTAAGACCGGCGGAACAGCAAAGAGAGGCTTGCTCCGAGGGTATGCTTTCTTTTTAATGGTTTATTGCCAGCACGTGTGTTCAATTGTGACCGCTACTTGTGCTTAATTCGTTTGATCAAGAAATGTTTCCCATTTTCGTACGAAAGTCGATAAAAAGAATACGTTCCAGTGCAAACCGGATTGCATTTGAACAAGATGCAACAAAACTATCGGCACTAATGTTGGCAACATTAAAATGCTGCTACTTTACGATATTTTGCTCCAACTGAGCTGCCCATTTTGTAGGTCACGCTAAAAAATTATCTCTGTGCGGTGACTCAAGAAAGCAGATATGAACCTACCGAACTGGGGAACAACAGAGAAAAGGGGGGAGAGCGGCGCACAATCGATTTCTTTTCGAGTCGCCTTTTTCTTTTTTAAACATATCTAATGAGGGACGAGCCGTGTGTTTATTAACGAGTAATACAAAGAAGTGGGGTAGGACAAACCGGAAATTTACACAATAACTCTCGATTCTAATCCAGTTCAGATTCAGCTAAATTTTCTTCAAAACAAAAAGGCTTCCGATCCATCTTCAACAATAAGCTGGCACGCTGGTGGAATAAACCTTGTGCCTAAACTGAACGATGCTAAAATTTCGTTGCTATTAAAACCCTGTATGCTTACCTTGAGTTAACAGTTGTGTGATTGCAGCGAAATTAGGGCAACCAAAAATTAAAACAAAAGCACTCGATGAAACGCGATAATGCGACAAAGCGTTCTACTAAACCACTAGGACCTTGTTGACGATATGCTTGATTGCGTCTCTTATTTATTGCAAATATTGCAACCAACAGGAGACAAGTTCATCACCTTTGTAAACATTTGCTCTAGCCGATTGTTGAGATGGAGTTAAACGTTAAATGGTTGCATCAATCTATTTTTAACCCCATTAGAGTCATCCACCATCAATTATTCGACTGTTCGGAGATGGTGGTACGACTTTGCTAGTGCTCTAGCCCTAGTTATCGCTAAATGCATGGCGTATCGCCACATTTATCGTGCATCAGTTTGGGCAGAATAAGCTACTGTATTGGTTTTTTTTTTCGAAATTCTGTATTTTTCTCCTAAATTTTTTCTCACAAATTTTTCTGAAGCTCGTTCTGCGAGTAGGCGGAGTAGCGGTCGGAACGGTTGCCTTTAGTTCTGTCCCGATCTATCGAGGGTAAAATATTTCTCCTGGTATTTGCATAATACAAAATTTAACTCTGTTCACCAGCAACATTTAACATGCAAAAATCTGCATCGTATATACAAACTATTTTAAACATACGGCTCGTCCGTCCTCATATACGTTTTAAAAAAAATATATACAAACTATTTCAAGTTACGCATTTCACCAAACATGTGAGTTCGTATGATCCTTTGTCCTGATACAGGGTCCTGTGGGTAAAAAAAGCTCAATCAATTTGAGAACGTTACTATTTCTCCACAAAACGAAAAACATTTTATACCGAACGGAATAGTTGTTTATTGTTTATTGTTTATTGTTTATTAAGTATAATTACTCAACTGACGCAGTTGAATTGCATTGTAGAGATTGTGCCAGAAGTGGATCATTTTTTCCATCGGCACCGATCACTCGGCCATGGGCGGAGGAATCCTACTGCGAGTCACATGGCAGGATGCAAAACAATTGATTTCCAACTGTTTAACTATACGTATACCGCTACACTACCGATGGATACCGATTTTGTGGCCTTCTCTTGTGTGTGTTTTTGGGAACTGTGCTGCTTGTGTGCTGCCAAGAAAGACAAAGCTGCTCCTAGAGCTCCCCCCCCCCCCCCCCCGGTCCCCCTCCAACAAAAAGGTGACACCACCACCCCTTTTGCCCGTTGGGCAAAAGGGAAAATAGGGCGAAAGCCCCGCGCGTGTTTCGCACGCTCCCCGGGCCACTGTGGGCGCCGCCGAAAGTTTGTAATTGTTCCGTGGCACGTGGGACACGGAGCGCGTTGAAGCGGGAGTGGCCCGGGGGAGGGGGGGGGGGCGGGGGTGGGCTGACAAATTCATAATTCGAACACGGCGAACAGCGAACTCGAAGCAAGCAAGAAGCACTTTCAAGCATTCACCATGACACAAGCAGCTCCTCTAACCTCACCCACCCTCCCACCCTCATCCCTTTCAGAAACAAAACCAGTGGAGCCGAATGGTTTGAACAGGGCCCCCAACCCCCCCCCCCCCCCCACTCCCCCGTGAAACCTCCCACGCTCCTGCTGAGCGGGGTGGGTGGGGGGGGGGGGGGGTGGATGTGCTGGGGTGGCGGGGTGTTGGTAAGCCATATTTTAAATTTATTAAACTTTGATCTACTCGCCTGGTTTTGTGCCAAACCGTTGGGGTTTGGGGGGGGGGGGGGGCGGGGGGAGGGGAAGGGGGTGGCAAGGGGCAACAAAACGGGCGGGAAACGAAAGAAAGAAGCGGCGCAGAAGCGGGCTTGCGGGCCGGCGGGGGGGCGGGTGGAGTGTGTAGTGCTGTGGAGAGACAGGTAGGAATGCACCACCTCCTCTCCCCTCTTCCCATCACCCTGTTTCCCTTCCCAAAAAAAGGCATCTTCGAGTCGGCACAACGTACATCGGCATTATGTACTTGTCGCACGTTCATGCCATGTGCACATTGCACGGTATGTACAATGCACCGCTAGGGCGGGGGGGGGGGGGGGGGGGTGAAGGAGGAAGAGGAAAATTGCATTTACCAGGCGACCGATACCGAGACAACCGGTAGTAACCGGTAGATACTATGTACTGCAGTGAAGTTGTTGTGTGCACACCAAAAAGGACGATGCACAATGTAAACCCCCCCCCCCCCCCCACCCCCCCCCTGTTTTACTCCTCCCTATTCTCCTGCTCCTCCTTATTTCTACCTCTCCAGAGAAACCCCCCGATAGCGGATCGGGCCTTTCCCTATTCCCTACGGGGAGGGACTGCGAATAGTGTGCCCTAGCGCTCCATTCTCGGCCCTGATTCGCGACCGAGCGCCGCCAATTTCACATACCCGTGGTGCGCATGTGCGGGCGAACCATCGAATCACGGCACGGGGGGACCGAATCGAAACGGACCAACCGCATCCGTTCGGTTTGCTCTCGGGGAAGGGGGGGGGGGGGGGGGATGGTGGTCGTCCGTTCGGTAGAGCCACTAAATTGGGGTGTAGCCTGTTGTCCGTTGGTTGCGATCCCGATATCATTTTTGTATGTGTACATATACATGTAAATATATTTATATATATATATATATATGACAGTGCACATAAATGCAGACAACGGTCGTCCGTCGTTGGTTTACGCAGCGTTCGGACCATCGACCACCGAGCGGGCCCGGCCGCAAGGCCGCGTTTAAGTGCCGAGCGAGAGGAGGAGCTACCGGCGAAAACTGGCCGACCGACCGACCGACCGACCGACCAGTGTAAAAGCCAGCCGGGCCCCGATCGAGAATCGAGCTACTACCACACGAGAATGCAATGCTTGAGGAATTTTCCGGAACTTTCCCGGGGTGGTGAACTATTTCTTGGACCCCCGTTTTACATGCACCACAAGGGGTGCAGGATTGGTTTTGGGGTGGGCAAAACCGTTGGCAAAAAACACGGATGGTGGATAAAAGGAAAAAAAAAAATCGGACCGGATTGGGATTGTGATCGCCAGTAAGCGCCAAGCGCCGCTGCGCCCTCTGCCACAAGCAACAAACGAAACGAGTACGCTGGGGCGGGTTTGAACGAGGTGCGAAACACTCCATTCAAGCGGCCATTTTAAGATTTTGGATGCTTAATTTCTGAGACATCCGTTGGCTGTCTTCGATCACACTTTTTCTGTGTCGAATTCCTGCCCGGTGCTGCACGGTGATGAGAGAGAGAGAGAGAGAGAGAGAGAGAGAGTCCCAACGCTTCACTCGACTTCGGGGTCTATCCACTGTACGTAGAGGGGCCAAAAATAATTCACAAACACGCGACAAACGGGTAAAACAATCGGAGCAGCATCGTGTGGTATTTTGTTCGCTTATGGCGGATTGGTAGTTGCTGCTTTTTTTCCCTCTCGACGGACCCTTCCTCTCGCGGGTCCTTGCAACATTACGGGACAGAAAAAAGACGTTTCTTTTTGAGAGAGTTTTTTTTTCTTCTTTACTGACAAAACGACAAAAAGACGACAGTATGGGGTTTGTTCGCTGTTCGCTTTATTACACTATACTGCTACGCAAGAATATTGTGGGTCGCATTGTGGGGGAAAATGTATTCGGAAATAGCAGCCTTGGTATAGCAGGCTCCAGGGAGGCATTTTTGTAAAATGGTGTACACATTTCACGGTATCCATTGTTGCTTTTCATACATTCGTTTCATTTCCCGTGATATTCACCTGTTCGATGAATAATTGTAATCCATTCGAGGTTTAAAAGTTGGCAGCATTTTTTTGTTTCATAAGTGGTGCTGAGTTTTGTTACAATCATTTTAACAACAAATATTGATAATTTCTTTTAAACACTGGTGGCACAGTGTCCGTTAGCAGATTTACTATTCAAAACTCCTTAACGATCGGCTCAGCTGCCCGTCGACTTTGTAAATGTAGTGATGCCAGGCACACCGTTGCCCAAAAGTTGCCTTTTAATTATTTGCAATAGTTTTATGTTACATTTTATCTTAAAATGCATTTGAAAATACGCAAAGGCATACGTGAGTCAGGCGCATCTTTCAATTTCGAAGCTTTGGGTTTCTCAAAACCAACGTTTGCCAAGGCGATGGTTGATCGCAGCATCAATGTTATGGAAATGATCGATGTAAAAAAATTGTGAACGTTATCTTCCCGGTACTTTCTAGATACACCCGTCAAGTTTTCCTATCTCAGATTTACTGATACTTTTGTTCAGGTAACTATCTAAAACTCAATCAAACAGCCCATCCTTATGTATGTTAAAAAAAGTTATCTTAATTATTTTTTTAAATGATAAATCATAAAACAAAATTACTTGTCCAGCTGTTGATGCTGTTGCATTTTGGATGCTAAAAAGGGGAGAAAAACTGCATGTCTACGAAATAAACTAAACCAATGTCGAGTAAGGAAAATAAATAAACACAATCCATCTAGCAAAAAAAAAAAAATCATCATCTATCAAAAGAACATCTGTACATCTGTACATCCTAAACACGCTCTCTTCATATATACATATATACATTCTTGACATCTCCCATTAACGTTCAGCATTAATCTACACGATGAAAACAGAATAATGTGCATTTTTGCAGCTTTTTCTCCCTGGAGTTGTTGCCCTGGCTGTATCCGTTTCCTTAAAATTACATCCCAACATTTTTGCGCTCTTAATAAGTTCCAGATTAACACGACAATCACAGCAAAGGTTATTGGTTTAAGCGCAAAAAGGAACACAAAAAGGAGTATATCTTTTGCTTAAACTAACGCCATATCCTCCTTGAACGCTCGCTCACTAAGCATCCGGTAGGAAATGCGTTTCATCAATGTCTTGCATCACAGTTAGCATTAGTAGCCGTATATGCGGCCTCTATCAATTCCTGATTGCGTCTCGGACCTGGAGATCTCGGAGGTCAATCGGAAAGTGTGGTGTTGACTGACTGACTGACCGGGTGATACGCTTTTGCGTAAATGCAATTTCAGCTCAGCGGAGTGTCTTAACCGAATAGATTCGGGCGTTGTACGAATGTAGTAAGTAGTTGTGGATTTTTCTGTGTGGAGAGCTGAAAAAAAAAATGGTTGAATTTTGGTTTGATGTTTGAAAACGACGATTCTAGAGCGAATAAAAATCTACGTCTAGCATCCTCTGATCGAGCCGGGATGGAGCAGAAAAGGGACTGTTACATATCGGTTCGCATCTTTTTACAGACGTCCGGTGGCACAGGCACTTACGATCAAAATGGATACAAAAATGGCCGCTTCGATCGCCGGATTGCAGCCTTTTCAGTGCTCTTCAATCTACGATCTATAAGCTTTCTTCTTTGAATTACGAAAAAAAAAAAATAATAACATGAGTTTGGCATAAAAACACCGCGTCTAGAAGCTCTGTTGCCTGCCGTCCTGCTGATGCTGAGCTGCACCATCATTTGTTATGTTATTCGTGATCATGAGCAGCGCATGAGAGGCCAGGTGGACTCACCGCGGTGCACTGACACGCGCACCATCACCACAGTCCGGTTGCGAGCGACGCCCGCACGCAGTGGCAGAGAGCTATAGCTGGTGGTTAAATGGAGAGTGAGCGAGCGTGAGCGAGCGTGAGCATGAGATCCCGACCGTACCATCGTTGGGTGTATGTGTGGGTGTGTATGTGTGCATCGTACCCTTCTTCCGGGCCCTACCACACCATCCCCTCGACCCGTACACCTACTCTACCATCGATCGGACCGTTCGTTCGAGCATCCGTTCGAAAAAAAAAAAATTAGGAAAAAAAACACACACAATCACTGCACCCATTCACACGCACCCACACACCCACACAAACACACACACACACAGGCAGACATTTACGTATTAATTTTTATTACTATACCTATATAAACAGCATATAGCAGGCTTATTAAGCTTTTACACAACCGAGCAAGCCCGGGATATGGCGATGGGTAGTGAAGGAAATTTCCTACCCCACTATTTGTTAATTGTTAATAAACATACGGCTCGTCCGTCCTTATATATGTTAAAAAAAAAAACCTATATAAACATGTTCATATACATAAATATGTGTAACACGTACGGGAAACCAAGATATTTTGCGCACACGCACACATGAATACCAAAAGATACACGTATGCTTGGTGTACAAGGATACACAAACATCTCCGTGCGCGCACGGTCGGTCGGTTGGTCGGTTGGTTCGTTGGTGCGGCCTCACGCCGAAATCCATTGTCAAGGTCATGTCTGACCTAGTTCCCGAAGTGAGGGTGTCTGTCGTCGCCACGCCGAGCCGAGCCGGTTGGGTGGAGAAGCCTGGTGGCTGGTGGCCGGCGTCGTCCGCCACCGTCGGCGGCGTCGCTGGGACTGGCGCAATGACGCAATGCATCAATAGGTGTGTGTGTGTGTGTGCTTGTGTGTGCGTGAGTGTGTGTGTGTGTTGGCCCCTAGGACACCGGACGCCGAGGACGAGTTCGGCTGTGCCGGCCTGTGCCAAGCACGCCAGCCATTTCCTAGCAACCTAGCAGTGCAGCTGCATTCGCGGGAATTCGGCGAATTTCGTGCGGCGGCGGCGGTGGCGGCGGCGGTGGCGGCGGCTACGTGCGCGACTTCGGTCCGAGGTCCGAGAGTGCCGTGCGATTTCCCCTTCAACTCTCGGCCACGTTTGGCACTCGTGGTTGTATTGGTGCGTTGAGACGTACATCGAATCGCTTGTCGTGAGCGCTGACGGCACGCGGGTGTCCTTGTGTACTGTTTGCGCACGCGATGGCCCCCTTTTTGACTCATCGGGTTTCGCTGTCAGGATATCGAGCTGAGGTGCTCGCACGGGTGTCACGCTTCGCCACTGCTTCGGCGACACTCCACTTGCCGTGGGTACCGAGTTTCGGTTTCCGAGTTTTCGGACAGAGTCGGTACGGGGAGAGTCACTGTTCCGTTCCAGTGTGAGCCAGTGAGTGCCGCTCGCTACTACTAGTGGTAGGAAGCATATGGCATGCTGCCAGCTTTTCCTGATTCGGGGCTGTCCAATGAGTCGCGTGGCGTTAATGCTGCACTAAGCACGAATCCGGCTTATTTGGTAACTTGTAACATGACGGTTAAGGGTGCCAAAGGGTTACTAATTGCACGTATACGTACGCTTGTGTCTTGCTGAACAATCAGTGCTGACTGTGCACCCAGACCGGTATGCTATGCCGATCGCTACAGTGTAAAGATGAATGCAAATACAGAGAAAGAGAGGAAAAGAGCGAGAACAAAAAGAGAGAGAGAGAGAGAGAGATAAAGAGAGCACCGAGGACCACTCGCACGCACAGGAGTGCCCTAAAAGTGGTTTCGTTTTGTCGAGTGCGCGGCGTGAGCCCCTGCCGCGATGTGGGTTAGTGCACTCGCCACAGGATGTAGTGGCCGTCGGCGTTCGCCTTCTGTGTATCAGGAAGGAGAGCTGTATACACAAGGCTATATACCTGAGTGGGTGGGTGGGCGGGCACCTGGTACATAGCGCTAGTAGCGGGAGGCCTTTTATCTACCACTGAGCGGTTTTCGGAACGATGTTCTGTAATTGCGAAAGGATTTCAATCAGAGCAAAAGATAGTAAATCCAAAAACAATACATAGCACATGACGAGTGACAAAGAGAAGCAAACTCCTTTTTTGGTAGGGAATTTGCAGCAGTAGCAGCACTAGTGTCTGCAAAATTGCCGGCTCAGCAAAATAATCAAACGGCACTGTAGGGCGAACTAACTATAACACATTTACACCGTTTTCACGCGCATGCTGTAATTTTTGGCGCATCGGAAAAGCTTCCTCATTTGTTTAAAAAAAAAAAAAAGAAGCCCCCACGCTACTCACTGTGCCTTTGTTTGAAGGTACTCTCCTTCACCCAGTCGAGTTGAGGGTATGCGCCAGGAGGATGATAGGGGCAAAGGTTGATAGGCTGAGACTCTGGCAGGTTCCACCGCAAACCACGATTCCAGAAGCATCGATGCACGCTTTTACGGTGCTCTTGCTCTTGCTGGGTTTTCTTCTGCGTAAGACAGTATATGCGTCTATCTGCCATGGTAGCTTTGTACGCAGAATGCTTTAACGTTCTTTGTTTCTGAATTCAAGGACCTACACCACAGGGACCCAAATCATACCGATAAATTATGATACTCTCCTCTTCGTAGTTTGGAGGTTTTTTTGTGTTTTCAATCGATTCTGAATTTTTGTTTTCGAACTCCGTTCCGTTTGGTTAGTAATTCTAGCGAAATAGATTTATTTCTTTCGGTAACCCTAACATTTTACGGGCAGGTTACGTGGCCAGGTAATATTGTGAATGTGTGGCAATTGTTGGTTTGTTTTTTTTTTTGTTATTTTATTTGGTTAACCACGCGGCCTTATAACAGAAACTATAAATCTGTCGGTTTTTTTTACTCTTTTTCACGCAAGCAAAAAATTCCCGACTCTGCAACACGACAATCACAACTGGCAACACCATACTTAGGTGCTAGATAATGAGGAAAATCTAATTGTGAACCCATTACAAAATAATCTCAAAGCATGTTAAGAATGACTAAAAATTAAGTCAATAAAACACACTACTACTACTACTACTACTACTACAATAAGAAACTACAAACCTAATATAGTGTAACCTGACAAGTTTTAGCCAGTGATTGCAGCTTTAGCTAAGAACAGATCTAAATGTATCTCCAAAGCTATCCCTATACCAGCATTTCGCACTAGTTTCACTCTAACTATCAACAGGAATGAAAGATTATCAAAGTGATCAATTAATTTTATAAAACCGAGGAAAAATTAACAGTCGGAAAATGATGAAAAATCCAGCCTTTCAAGAAACCTAGTGAAGAGAAAAAACAAAAAAACAACAACGGTAAACCTATTATTTAGACCAGGCCAAACAAAACTGCTGCCAAAGCACACCACGAACACTCGTGCCACCGTGCGGGCGACAAATTACAAAAGTAGTAGTATAAAAATGACGTAAACTAGTGTAGGTGAAGTGTGTTAGAGTATATTATAAGTTGGATCGGGCGCATGATTAAATAGTGCTTCCAAATGGTACCAACGGTTTTACACATGTACCTTTATACTGTATTCCACCCAGCCCAGTGGGTATATAATCGGCGGAATCGGCGCATGTACTACAACATAAAACCTGTCGCGAAACTCTCTCGACTCGCCGAATTGGAAATGTATTTAGTGCGCGAGCTGCAACGGTTGGGGAAGGGGGGGGGGGGGGAGGGGATGGGGGGAGAGGGAGGTTGGTGTGGACTTCCAACGCAGAATTTTGCGTCCAAAAAGCCACCCCTGTTTTTGAGAGGGTTGGCGAGGGGGGGGGGGGGCGGGTTTGCATGGATCGAGATCGAGTGCTACGGCTGGTGCCGTAACTATGTGCCATCCGTCGAAAGCCACATTCCGATTCCATCGCCCGCTCGCCCCGTCGCCCCCGACAAACAGCGAGCGAACGCTCACACCCCCCCCCCCCCCCCCACCCTTTGATGATATACCGACCACTGTGTCGGTTAGTGTAAATGTACTGGACTGGCACTTCGGCCGGCGCTGCACTCCGATTGGGTGATCGCTGGCTGGCTGGCTGGCTGGCTGGACAAAGGACAAAGGATCACCGTGCTGCCGGGCTATGTGTACCCATGTACCACATCGACTGCTATATATTTACAACCCCTCTCTGCTATGTACGGCCCGACCCGGCCCGGCAGGACGAATCGTCCGTCGAACGTTCGGCAGCCCTTTATGTATGTTCGGCAACGGGAACCGAATGTACGCCGAGTTGCACGATGGCACGATGGCACGATGGCACCACAACGGGACACCTCATTTACATGTAATGCCAGCGTGGTATGCAGCTGTGTACTATGGCTGGCGCGTTATGTGCGGCTTCCAGTGGACATTCCCGAGCCGGAACACGGACGGACATGTACAGCCAAACGCACGCACGCACGCACGCACGCACGCACGGTCGTCACGATGCTGTCGTTGAAATCCTTTGTTCCCGTGTGCCACTGACCGACCATAGTCCTGCCATGTACCATCGATTGGTGGTGTATGCGTGTACATGGCCGTGGACATCCGTTATTTACTGCTTGGTTGCAGGTTGGCATTACATGGATCCCGGTCCATCGCGGCTCCATTGGATCCTTTCGGATCCTTTCGGGTTTTCCGCTTCGCGCTTATGTTCCGCGCGGTTTGCTGCTGCTGCTGCTGGTGCTGGTGAGCAACAGCAACCAGCTATAAATTTCCTTTACCTGCCAGGAAGGAAGGAATCGTCAACCGCACTCTTCCATTGGCCATTCTCTTGCTCTGTCTCTCATCAGTACATAAAATGCTTGCCCTGTAGGTATAATGCACCCGCTTAAGAAACGCTTAATTATATACCATGTGGAGTTAATGTTGCAGCAGCAGCAGCAGTGGATGCTGGATGCGGATTCATCACCCCCCCCCCCCCCCCGGTTTGCTGCCCTGCCTGGATGGATGCTTTGCTTTGAATCGCTCCAAAAACAGGATATATGCAACGAGTACATCGGGCCGATAGCTTCGTTTATGTTGCGCACACCACCAACCTATGTTAACTGCCGGACCTTGTGTGCGATGCCGTGCTCTTTGTTCGCTTCGCGTGCAGCTTCGCTACATAAATTGGGTGGCCGCGCTGCAGTTTGTAAGCATTGAGCATCATTTGCAGCGAGACACACACACACACAGGAAGGGGCAGGATTTGCGATCCTGCAGCTTCCCTATGTAACGCGTTCCGGCCGAGCCCGAACGCGGGTGGTGATTTATTTCGGTGCCGATGGGGCGAGTAGTGTACGTGGGAGGGGTCTGTATTGTGTGCCGGGCCAGCTTTATGTTCAAACCAAACCCCCCCCCCCCCCAACACCCACCATGAAAAGTTCTTGGAGAATTTTCCGAGGCTTTTCCGATTCCTCTTCCTCCGCTTTCCGCTTCGGGCAGGTAACTACCTTCTGCTCGTGCTGCTGCTTTTCCTGCTTGGGGTTTGTTTTTTTTTTGTCGCTGAGCAGGATGGGGGTTCATATGGGTTTCAATTTTCTTCTTTGTTTGCGTTTTTTTTTTTTTTATCAACAATGTGATAGCGGTTATCCGTGAGGTTTAAAATGAGGAAATGGTGGCGAAGGGAAGGGATTAAGCAAGGAGTGAACCCTTCCGGTGCACCGGTGTAAGACCTTCTTTGTATTTCGGTTGGAGTAGGCTACGCTCGATTTCGCTCGATGGCTTATTTTTTGATGATTTGTTTTTAAATGAAAAATCCATTCAATTTTCTTTCTACAAGGGACTGTCATATTAAACAACAAGCTTTCAACAATATTTTTGTAGTTGTAGTTTTGGGAAAGATTTTGATGAAAAAATTCGAACAGCGCATCCATTTTAGAATGGTGTGTCTGCAAAAAATGTAGTTTTCTTTGTTTCCGGTGCCCGGTCGTGGGCCATCAGAAATATGCAAATTAAAAACTCTTTTCATAGGGCATAAGTTTATCCAGGTAGTGCCGTTTGGTTTTGTGTTGAATTTCAGATTTTTGGCAGATTTTTTAAGTCGAAGAAGTGATGATTTTTGCGAGTCTACCCTTCTACCCTGGCAGATCTTTTTTCATTCGTTTTTCGTTCGAGATTTTCATTCGTTAATTACACAAGTTCTATTAATTGTAGTGTCTTGGCCTTTCGGGTCACACTATCGTTTATGAAAAAGTTCATAGAATATGCGAAAAACGGACATTTTGAAAAACAAAATTGTCTGGACGCAGATGCTGTATTTGAAGCAATTTTTCTACCTGTAGGTGCCACATAATTTATTTCTCTCTTTTCCATATGTGTTCTCTTTTCCAACAATATGAAAAGCCAAAAATGTGGCCTAAAAGTTGTCTATTTGTGAAAAACAAAAACACAGCTTTGTTCCTCCCTTTTCTCGCCACACAACCAGTGCCGGAAACTTGTATGCGAATCCGTGCGGCTGCACCACACTAACCTTGCGTCGCAAAATCATGCTCGTTTTACAGCCATTATTCTATGCACATTATGCCATTATGACAAATGATTCTTGTACAGCAATTATTACCTGTTATGCTTGTACATCCGTTGATGCGAGGGTTTAAAAAACCATGATTTAAATTGTTATTTAAAAAAAAAAGTATGATCACATTTTATGAAAACGCCAACGGGGCTACCTGGCAAATAGTGTACATATGAATTAATCAAAATTTCAAATCTATTCAAAATCTATCAAAATTGGTCCTGTAGTTTTTTATGCTACCGGATGGGCACTGACTTTGCAAACGTTGGTTTTTGGGATGAGTGGAAAATGTTGCATGAAGCGCGAATTTTCAACAATCCATATCTCGATCAGTTTTACTTCTATAGATCCAAACATTTTACACAAATTGTTTGAAATGATCAGCATTCAGGGAAAAATGTAAAAAATAAATGTGAAGAAAAACCAAGTTATAGAGTAGAGTGCAGCTATGATTCCGGACGCTACCGGAATCGAGTTCAGTCTTGACTTGAGGGAGGGTAAGTACGGCGCATGCAGTGACTGTTCTTCTGCTTTGATCTAGCATTCGCCGTACATATTGATTGTTTTGTTTTAGCTTCCGCTGTCGTTTTCGCGGTCCACCTGCTCATGGACCTCTGGAGCAATGAATAATTGTAGGTCAGTGGCCACCTTTTCCCTCTTCTCCGGGTTCCTTCAACGGAGCTGTGTAATGAAATGTACGCGATTCATTCAATACTTGGGTCTAAGCCGTTTGCGCTTCTTCTACATTTAAGAGTTAAACATTTTAGTTAACGTTTTTCTGCTTGGACATGGTATTTATTGACCGTGCAAATGATCAGCAAATAGCTGCAACACCCAACAAAACTCATTGTTTAATAGAGCCAAGATCAGAATTCATAAATACCACAAACAGTTCAACATTGACCGTGAGAAGTTTATCGATAACATGATACCTGATTGAAAGGCCTCAAGGCAAAATCATTATTGACCTGTGGCTCAATGACTGTGGCAGTTGGTGTGACAGAATCTGGGCACAGAATCTGCAACAACACCTCCCGCCCGTGGGCACGCTGACTTTACGAACGATGCCGAAATGGCCGAAAAAGCCAGGAAACCCTCTACGCAGTTTGCGTCTACGGATGCGCATGCGCGAACGCCCTGAACGCCGAAATGTGCCAAAGATCGATTCGCACTCCACCGCTCACCGCACCGCCTGTCGCCTCGGGATCTCGCTTTCCGCAGGATCTCGTCCGTGTCCGCACAAACTACCGGGCGCCTCCACTGCGTCCAGTCCAGGTGGTGGTTTTGCCACTGACATCTTGTGACAGCGAAGCAAAGGCCTTCCTACGGCGTGAAAACGACATGGGGCGAGAGGGTTTTATCTGGTGGCATCCTTTTTGGTTTTTTTTTGGGGGGGGGGGGGGGGGGGGTGGGGACTAGCGTTGATGAACTTCGCTTCGCTCTGGCCCCAGACCGAATTGGCCCTCGGAAGTCGAAACCGCGGTCTGGAGTCCTTGAAGTTTCAAGATTCCCTGCTACTGCTGCAGGCGTGGAA
>NC_064876.1:2937169-2960242 GCF_943734665.1 Anopheles aquasalis | reverse complement strand
CCCCCCCCCCCCCGCCCCCACCCCCAACAGCGCATACGGTGCGTGTGTGGTGTTTGATAACGCGAAGCCGGAAGTACCGGCCCGGGGGGGGGACGAAACGGCGAAGCGGAAGTGGATCTGAAGCGATCAGATCTGTGGCGCGCTACAGCTCAAGAATGCTCAGGTATGGCGCGCCCTGGCTGGGTAATGATAGCAGGACCAAGGGGGTGCGCGCGCGCGCCCGCGTAATCTGGAGCGTAGCGTAATTCGGGCTCTCCTTCCCTGCCGCGCGGCCTGCCGGTCTGACCCCTCACGGCGATTTAACGAAAATAGACCAGAGAGCGCAGGGATGATGGAATGGATTCGCGCCTCAATTAATACATTCTCTCCCCCGTGCCCGCGTGCGTTTGGTCCCGATAATTAGCCTCTCTTTCTTTCGCTCTTTCTCGTTCCTTCTTCTTCACCGCCGCCGCAGCCGCCGCAGATAGTTAGTGATAATGATCCCATTGGCGCCTACCCAGAGGCCTCAGATCAAGAGAAAGAAAGAAAGAGAGAGAGAAAGAGAGAGAGAGAGAGAGAGAAGAAGAAGAGAAAAGCAAACCCGTTGCAATTTGCCTGCCACACCGGGATCTCTCAATTACTTCTATTAAGAATCGGATCAAAGAACCAAAAACCCCCCGGGGCGGTATTGGCCATAATTTCCTTATCGGCACTCGGGCGCAACCGCGCTTCCTTCCTGTTTTTCCTTCCTTCCTTCCTTCCTTCCTTCCTTTCTTGTGTACGCACGCGTAACGCTTGGTCCGTTCTTGTGCGTTCTTGTACGCGCGCTCGCGCCATCGCGCGCGCGCGCGCGCGCGCTAATGTTTAGCATAATGATTAGCGTTCGCCAAGTTCAACAGTCCCAGAGTGCCGGTAGCCACCACCGACGCCGACGCAGAGCAGAAGTGGCAGCTGCAGCTGGTGCCGAACGGAAAATGGATGCTCAATCCTCAAGATTAGAAGATACCGGATGGTGCTGGTGGCGCCAGCAGGTGCTCGAGGGGGAGGGGGGAGGGGGGGGGGCGGGAGTACCAAGCATCATTACCGGGCGCCAACACGCGGCCAAGATCACCCTTTTGGGTCCGTTCCGGCAGAGCGGATGAGATTTTAAGGCTTGAAGGAGCTGCAGCCAGCCACCTTGTGGACCCGTTTTTTGTGTGACTCTCGGAGCCTCGGAGCAGTCGAGTACTCGGCCTCGCTATGAAATGTGCTGTACTCCGTGATGATGCTGCGGTGATTGTTTTATAAAAAAAAAAAACACCCCATTTTGATCGGAATCGATTGATGCCAGGCTAAACGATTCGACCAACTAGCACGGCTGGTTTACATTTGATTGACAAAAACTCAGCAGTCTTGTTCAAACTTATGAATGATATGGGAAATATCAATGTTTTTTTTTCTTGACGTTGATTTTTGATCGTTAAAAATCAACGATGATGACTTTTGATAAAGCTATTGAATACTTTTGTAGTATTATTAGATGGGAATCCGCTATTTTGTTAATACATGGCGCCATTTTAATTTGGGAAGATTTACATCCTCATTTGTTATGTCATTTTGAACTATAGCTAACTACCTTCGAAACGGAATAACGTATGCATTAAGGAGGGACTTTGGTATTTAATTTTGTTTTGTGACACATATTTTTAACAGTTTTCCCTGAAAGCAGATCCTTTCGAGAACATTGTGTAAAAGTTTGGGATCAATCGTAGAAAATCTGACAAAGTTATAGATTTTTTAAAACCGGCGTTTCATACAAAGGCTCCATGCAACATGCTACTTTGAAGGTGCCTATCCAGTACCGTAAAAACTACCGGACCGATCGATTTGAAATTTCTAGTGCATAATCTGTACACTCTTTACCAAGTGTTTCCATTGAGATTTTATGAAAATTGTTGATACTTTGTTTTAAACAAATCGCCAAAAATTGTGTTTCTAGGAAAAATGACAAAAAGCATCACTTTATCAATTTCAAAAATCTGACAAAAATCGAAAAATGGGAAATTCAACAAAAACTTGACTTGAGGTTACTGGATAAACTTAAAATCTTTCAAACGAATATCGATTTGTATTTTTCAAATGATCCGTCATGTCGCTACGATGGGCACCGTCAAAAGTACCATTGCAACGACACGCCTACCAAAATGTGACGCCACGGATTAATTTTTCTATGAATGTTGCTCAAAACAATACCAAACATTCTTGAAATATTGTAGATTATTATGTCGTTTACTTGGAAAAATAAAATTGAATAGTTGCGTCACAAAAAATCGTCAAAAACGGGTCTGTTTTGGCCCGAAAATACCGAAGTCCCCCCATTAAAAAGAGACAAAATTTGCCGATTTTTCATGGGCAATCCGTCCATTGCACTGCAGAAACTAAAAATGCTGCATGAATAGTAGTTATCCATGAGTCATCAGAAAAAAAAAAATTGAAAACTCCATCAGCCGAACTCTAATCGTGATGGCGAATAACGTGAAGCAACTTCGTTCCGAGGTTTGTGCATCCACGTCCAAAAATGTCTTCGTGTGTCACTTTGTCAGCACCGGATGTGGCCGTCCCAATATCTTTTATATCTTGACGCTATTGCCCGACAATAAAAGCATCACAAGAAGGCATGGTTCAACAGGGCTGACGACTTTGACCGACAAAAGGCTCCAAAGGATGCTGATCCCACCGAGACCGAGGAAAAAGTGGCTACATCACGGCGTGCGATTGGCCGTGCGATCGGTGCAACTGGCCAAAAAGTTAAAAAGTACCTGGCGGACATGGGTAAACACGTCAGAAAGTCTGAAGTCCCGGCCACTGATCTCGTAACAGCGCGCAAAGACTCGTGGCACGATCGTTAGACGAAAAGGAGCAGGCAGAGTACCGAACTGATTGCGAACCCTTTCAACGCCTCCCAGCTGCTGGCCATCGAACATTTCAGGGCTAGCTTTAAACGTAGGATCTATTGTAACAATTTATCGCAAAAAAACGGAGGAGGAATTGGTAGAAAATGCACAGAAAGAATTGAAAAACATGTGCGCAAATATGTTTTCGATTGCCGCTGTCGAAATAACCGGCTAACTCTGCCGGAATGCTGCTCGGAATGCCACCAATTTTTAATCGAATAAACTGATAAACTCCCTTTCCACGGTGTAATTTACAGGACACAGTTATCAGTCATAGTTTATTTTTTATCAGCTTACAAAATTTGTCTCTCTTTTTTTAATGCATACGTTATGTTACTGCTCATAATATTGTCTACAACAAAGTTTGTTTTTTTTCCGTTGAAAATGTCATGTTTGGTGCCGAAAAAGCCTCCATTTTGCGGAGAGTTTTAAAACCCGTTTTTTTTTCCTTTTAAGAAAACGTTTACTGAAAATTATCGCGTCCTGGTTTAAGCTTATGTTGAACCGTGTTACAGCGCATCTAGACGATAGCGAGAACTGCCGGAGAATGAGCGAGCAAAATGATAATAATCACCACTGACGGATAACTGACGGGATTAACCCTTTTTCCAACACGCTAAAAGCTAGGCCGCAACATGACAAAACCGATGAACACTTGTTTCAAAACGTCGAAGACAAACTTTTATCCCTCCCCGCTACATTCCTCAGACATTGTTCTTTCTAAAAACTACTAGTTAGGTTGTTTAAAAAACCTTTTTTTGAAACCACAGCACCTCATTCTTTATGAAGGTATCGGAAAAAGGGTGCTCTTGCCTAAAATGCCTCCAAAGACGAGGAGTTCTCGCGACATGGATTTCCAAAAATTGCACAAAATATGGCAAAAAGTAGTTTGTAAAGAGTTTTCAACAATAAATGATTCAATTGGGTAAGAAAAAAAACGAACAGCGGATTTCCATCAATACACCTAATTTTCACCTAATTTGTCACTTCAAAACTCGCCCCAAAAAAAGGCGCAGCCTTTGCGCGCAAACAGCCCATAATCCTGCTCCATTTAGCCAGGACAGCACGGGCGGTGCGAAAGCATGGCCGCATGAAGCAGTTCCTGAACTGTAGCCATTACCTATTATGGGCACGGCGGAGAACAAAAAAAAAACGTTGCAGAAACGACGAGCTGGCTAGTTAGTTCCACGTCGTTGCCCGCACGCTCGCGGGCTCGACTGGATAAGAAATGGAGCCTAAAAGTGAGCCGGACATGTGTGACCGGACGAACAAAGAATGCGATCGTTTAAGGGGCTGGGCTAAGGTATGTTTTGTTTGCCGCATCCAACGGGAACGGGAACACCGGCCGCAAATCGTCATATCGCCAGTAATTGAAAAATGCCGGCAGCCCTGGTGGTTACCTTTTGTTTAATCGCTACACTGATAATGCGCGCCAATTATCGTGCGAGGTAGGCCCCCGTCTGCCGGCAAGACAAAAGAACCAATCACAAAGCGAGGATCGCCATTGCATTGAAGGGAAATCAAAACAGGTACACCAATCGCCCCTCTTCTTGTAAGCATACAAGTCGCTCTGCATTCGTATACGAAGCAGAACTGCACTTCGAGTGCAGATTTTCCGATCAGCAGACGCCCAGCCTGGTGCAGTATCCGTGATCGCCGTCGATCAGGATGCAACGCAGGTCAGGGCTGGATCACCACCACAAAACCGGCTCGCCATAGAGTCATAGACCAACGAACCACCACCAACTGCTGACAGCTTTTGCGTGGGTGGGTGTGCGCGATGTGCCCTGGGGATGAGCCCTGGGTGGTGCCCGTTTTCATGCGCACCATAGTCAAGACGGGCGTTTTGGCAATGCGATGCGGCCACGCATCATTGAGCCAGAAGAGGGGGCAGGCAGTTCAGCAAAACCGAAGGAGCGAAGAAAAAAAAAAAAAAAAAAAAAAAAGAAGGAAAACAACGAACACACACCCGGATGGGTTAACCTTCGAAACGAAAGTCAACCCAACCGTTCGCCCAGGCCGCTCGCGGCTCTCGCAGAAGAACACACACACACACACACACACACAGATACCGCACGGAGGGTGCCCACGGGCCACGGGAAGAGTAACGCGTAAAATCACTGAAAAACAGGCCAGCAAAACTCGCAGAATCGGTTTTCTAAACGGCCCTGGTAGGCGATGCACGAGAGCCCCCCCCCCCACTCCCCCTTCCCCCCTCCCCCCCCCCCCGTTCACCGATGTGTGTTCATCATCCCTCCCAGCCCTCCCAGCCCTGGAACCCGCTATGGGCCCTGGGCCCGCGGCAACTTATGGTGGCATGGCGATTTGAATTTTAAATTCGATTCGCGGCGCGCGGCGGTTGGTGTTTCGTAAAAATCATCGATGTGTTTGCCAAATGTCTGTGTGTGTGTGTGTGTGTGTGTATCGAGGGGGAAGGGAGGTTGCGGAGGGTGTTTCGCAAAAATGTTCAAACCAGCACATTTTTGGGTTTTTTTTTTCTTTTCGTTTCGTTTCTTTCCATGGAGACATCTCTCGCACACCGGGCTGTCTCTCGCTCGCTATCTCTCTCTCTCTCTCTCTCCTGTCGTGTGCACCATCCCTCAACCCCAATACAGCCCTAGTTTCTAAATCTAACCCCCCCCCCCCCCCCCCAACGCCTCTCCATCCTTCACCCCATTCCCTCACTGCAAAATCTGGGAAGGTTGATTCTATTGTGATTTTGTGTCAACCAACCCCTGCTCCGACCCCTGACGAGATCGCACCGGATTAAGGGGGTGGTAGCGGTGAAGTGAATAGAGAGCAGCAGGTACAGGGAGGAGTGGGCCGCTTATGAAGGGCAGCGAAGGGTTAATATGGTGGACACGGAAGTGATATTACCTATCCTCACGCCCTTTAAGGGGGGACTTTGGTATTTAATTTTTTGAGACACATATTTTTAACATTTTTCCCTGAAAGCTGATCCTTTCAAGAGTATTGTGTGAAAGTTTTGGATCAATCGAAGGAAAACTGACAAAGATACAGTTTATTTGAAAATCCGCGATTCACACAAAGGCTCCATGCAGCTCGCTACTTTGAAGAGCGTTTCCCTAAAACCCTCCGTAAAAACTACTGGGCTGATCGTTTTGAATCTTTTACCACATAATTTGTACACTCTTTGCCAGGTAGTCCCGTCGAGATATCATGAAAATTGTTGATACTTTTTTTTAAACAAATCTGTACAGATCATTTTTTTATGGCAGCATCGCAAAAAGCATCACTTTTTCAACTTCAAAAATCTGCCAAACATCGAAAAATTGGAATATCAACAAAAACTCAACGGGGCTACCTAGATAAACTTACAATCTTTCAAACGAGCATCGATTTGTATTTTTCTGATGACCCGTCACGCAGCTACGATGGGCACCGGGAAAAAGTATCTTTTCGAAGATACGACTGCCTAAATTTGATGGCATGGATTCATTTTCCAACGAATGTCGCTCAAAACAACACCAAATATTCTACAAATGTTGTAAATTATTATCTCGTTTACTTGAAAAAATACAGTTGAATGGTTACGCCACAAAAAATCGTTAAAAATGGGCCTTTTTTGGCCCGAAAATACCGAAGTCCCCCTTAAGGTTAGTTTGAGGGTAAAAGCCAGCTGCATTGCTCAAACAGTGGTACACCATGCGGCCAAAGCCTTGATGAGAGCCTGGCTCGATGGCAAAGGTCGCATCATGCCGATCGCTACCGGGAAAAAAGGGTCTCCTGATCGTGATCATTTATTTGCACCCCGTTGCATCCCCTTTATCACAGACACAGACACCTATATTAACACTCGCAAAACTTCGCCAGAGATGCTGCTCTTCCTGTGGTCGACAGACAGAGAGAGAGAGAGAGAGAGAGAGAGTGGTACGGACATACCAGTTCTGCGTGGTAAGGGGCCCTGGTCCTCCACCCATCAGGCCATCAGGCACCGTTTTAAGGTTAGGATTTTGCCACAGGTCCAGTGAGGTTTACGGTTTGGTTAATGTGGGGCCCGCGTCTCGTTGATATCGATCATCGTATTGGAGGAGGAGGAGGAGGAGGAGAAGGTCATGGGAGCGTTGTCGCCGGACCGGATGGTCAGCTACCGTGGCAGCAGCAGCAGCAGCAGCAGCAGCGGATATGGGACGAAGAACAGTGAAAGCAGGTTCAGCCGGTTCGACTCGGCCCCCCGTCAGTGTTTCCCGGTCCCAAAGGGCCCTCGAAGACCAAAGGGCCAGCAGTGGCTCGCAGTCCCCTCTAAATAACGGCTGTTTCGTCGGGTTTGTTGGGGTGAGTGCGGGCATGCGACAGGTGGAGTAGCTGTAGAACTTATGGCACCTCCTGCGCGAAACCGGAAGCAGCTCCGACCTGGCTCAACATGAACATGTTTGAACCTGACGGCCAAGAGTAGTGGCAAACGATTGTGAAAGAAGAAGAAAAAAACGAAAAGACGAACAAGACAAGACAAAGAAGAAGAAGAAAAAAAGACAAAAAAATGATGAGAAAAACCAAAAAGTAGAAAAAGACAACGAAGAGGGAGAGGGAGAAACGATAGCAAAGAGCTAGGAAACGAACGCGGTAGGAGAGATTTTTGTGTTTTTTGGTTTGTTTTTTTTTTTAATTTTCTCTTCTTGTTGCTCTCCAAATCATATTCTATTTTCATCCGGAGGAAGGGCCCTTTCTCTTCCGCCAAATCTCCGCCTGTTCCCCACCACCCCTCACCCCCGGTTCACCCCCTTTCGCCCTTACTTTCGCGCGTTCGCGATACCGGAACCCCACGCCTTCGCCCATAACCCATCCAAAGGCCACGACACCGAACGCGAGAGAGAGGGAGAGCGGTTGCAATTCGCAACCAAACCCAACCCGCCACCCCGGCACCCGGCACCGTTCGCAAGGTCACAAATTTAAGCGGATGACATCAAATAATGTCACTTTCCAAAACACGCCCCCCCCCCCCCCCCCCTCTCGACCGCTCGCTATCTCGCTCTCTCTCTTCCTTTGCTCTTTCAGACTCTCTCTCTCTTGCTATCGTAACGTTACAATTTCACCCATCCGCTTCCCCCTCTCTCTCTCTCTCTCTCTCTCTCTCGCTCCAAGTGTACCATTCCGGCTGCTGCTGATCCCTCAAAACCGGGCCCCCGCTGGCGAATAGAGATTCGCGCGCTGCGCTCCGCTACGCAACGTGCTGCTGCTCCTCGCCGTCATAAACGCGTGACGCGCGGAACTGACCCTGCCGCGCAGCGCGTCGTCTAATTAAGCGAGGCCACTAACCACCACCACCACCACCACCACCGATCGCACACATACGTTCACGTTCCACTCGCGCTTTTTAGGAATCGCGCGTAGCTCACCTGCTGCTGGCGACATCTCGCGCCAGCAGGCCACGTGTTAACCACGGCAGCACACCATGTGCTGGCAAGGGGCAAGGGGAACGAGAGGGGATTGGGTCAAATGTCGTCCGCGGCGATAAAGAGATTGATACCGCACGGAAGGCGTGGGGACATCATTTAATCATCCCCTATCCATATTTCTCTCATTCAATTTCCCTCTCCCACTATCTCTCTCTCTCTCTCTCTCTCTCTCTCTCGCTCTCCGCTATCAACCCTTTAGTACATTAACCCCTTTTCGGCCAGCAGCAGCAGAGTGCGTGGCAGAGTCAGTCGTCGTCATCGTCGTTACCAATCGGCGATAGCATCGCGTCATTGCGGGGGTGGCCGGCACGTCGCTATAAAACCACCCCCCCTATTCTCTCTGTAGGGGATGAGCGGGGCTTCTTCGCAAAAACAAAAAAAAAACAGAAAGATGAAAAAAAAATTGAGAAACGCCCCCCACCCTTCTCATCGGGCATCATCAACCGAAAGGTTAAGTTGTGCACCCCGCCATCCCCCAACCCCTTAAAACTCAAGGGGATGTAATCTGTACCGTGGCGATACGGAGGAATCCGAAATGCCGGGCATGCCGGGCATCTGGGACACTTACCGAAAAAACCGTGACCGATGACAGCAGCAGCAGCAGCAGCATTCCGCCACAGCCACCACGGTTAGTTGCTTAGTGTTTTAGTGCGGGGGGGGTAGTTAGTTAACCCACCCTTAAGAGTCCGAGACCGAGCAGTGACTGCTGGCGCACTACTCCTGGTTTTCCTCTTACGCGGCCGCAGGCGCGGGCCGCGATCGCGCGTACGCCCTTACATTAGGGGGGGGGGGGGGGAGGAGGCGGAAAGGGGTTGGGGGTTTTTTGTGTGACAGCAATCATCGCCGGCGGCGGTCCGGCGGCGTAGCGCGTATGTAAGTTATTTTCGCCAACCTCTTCAATCGGTGCAGAGATCAATGAGAGAGAGAGAGAGAGAGAGAGAGAGAGAGAGAGAGAGAGAGAGAGAGGGAGATAGAGGGTGTTAAGCGTTTGTGCTCACCCAGCTCACCCCCCTTTTCACCCCATCAACAGGTCCTGCCACCCACATCATCCTCTAATCTCTTTCTCCATGATTCTCGCTCTTCTTTATTTTTCTTCTTCTTCTTTCATTCTCCTCTTTCTCTTCCCTTCTCTCTCTCTCTCTCTCTCTCTCTCTCTCTCTCTCTCTCTCTTTCTTTGTGTCTCTCTCCCCCTGCACCACATTTCTGTGTTCGTGTGGGGCTTCAAGGGAGGTTCGTGTTTTATCGCGACCAATTCATTTCATTTCATTTTCTGTGCGCTTTTGCTGTGTTGTTGTTATTGTTGTTTTTTCTTTTGTTTGTTTTCGCAGTTAAAAAGTTTCGAGTCGCTGCCAAACAGCTGTTACACGACAGCGCCAGTCGACTGCAGGTGAGTGTGCGAGTAAGAGAGAGAGAGAGCGAGAGAGAGAGAGAGAGAGATATGAAGCGCCGCCGGTCGAAGTGAGTGATTGAAGTGTTCGTCGGTGCGCGTCGGTCCGGTGCGATGGGGTCTCGCTCCCCTAGCGCGGCATGCAACAACAACAGAGGTGCGCGCGAGCCAGCAAAGAGAGCGCATCCAATCTCTACCACCTTCTTCCCTTAAAATATAACGCCGCCCGAACCCGGTGAGTGCCACTGGTCGTCGTCGTGTCGAACCGCGAGAGCGCCGTTGGTTCGCATTGCGTGCGGGAGTTAACGGATGTTTACCTGATCATAACAGCCATACTGAAGCAACACCCGACCATTCGAGGAATGTTCGTCGTCGTTCACCTGATCAGGTCAACCATCCTGAAACAATACAACCAGTCGCCTCGCATCTGCTAAGGACTTCGTCGCCAATCCGGGATTCCCCGTAATTACGTCTCTACTGGCAGCCTACCTAGCATCTACAATGTTCGTCGCCAACCGTCACCGACAACCGACATCGTCCTTACCTACAACAACCGATATCGTATACCTGCGACAAATACATAGAGATTCTATGTATCCTCCCTCTTCCTTCCATTCCACCTCTCTACCTTTTCCGACATTCCAAAATGTTATAAAAACTATTCCATAGAAATAAAACCTTACTTCGCATACACCAATCAAGGAACCTAGTTGTCTTCATTTCGTTTGACTCTTCGCCGGAACGTAGTCTCACCCGTATCCCGGAAAGTTAACTGGCGCCCGAATAGGGACCGTTCTTCAAGTTTTAAAGTGAGGTGAAAAGTGCTTAAAAACCACAACAAAATCTGCCCAAAAAGTGAGGTGAAAAGTGTTTAAAACCACAAAAAAAAACCTGCACAACAGCGAGGCGGAACGTGTTAAAACCACGATTACAAAACCTGCACAACAACGAAGAAGAACATCGTTCATCGTGACCTACGACTCGTAGACGAAAGCTCTCGAGCGTCGACGAGGGCCCTTAGTAGGCAACGCCAAAAAGGATCATCCCAACTCTTCAAGCATCGGTCATCGAAGGCATGAGCATCGTAGTCGACGCAACGTTCCTGATTGTAGCGTAAGTCGCCTTTATTTGTAAGCGATAAGTGTTAAGTGCAGTGAAGCGAAAAAAATTAGGATTTTTTTTTTTGCACAGTGCAAAAAAGAAACATAAAGAGTAAGAGTAGAGTGTATGATCTCCGATAGAAAAAACAAACGGTGCCTAATTTTCGACACAAATAGAATGTCAAATCCAGCTGTTCAACCCACCATTACCATGGACCATGAGGATTTCATGCGTATTGGGAAGGTTCCGGACTACGTTCGCGACCTTCCTATTTTCGAAGGAAAACCGAACCAGTTGATGTCTTGGCTCATGGAGGTAGAAAAAGTTCTACACATGTATGCCAATTTGCCGAGAGACTCCATGCTCTACCACGTGGTAGAAGGCACCATAAGGAGAAAGATAAAGGGTGAAGCAGCCGATGTGCTCAACACCAACGGAGTGACGGGTGACTGGTCAACCATCAAATCTACCCTACTCCTCTACTATAAGGATAAACGGGAATTGAAAACCCTAGATCACGAACTAACTGCGATCTATAAAAAACATTCAGAATCCTTAAGTAGCTACTTCAGTCGTGTAAACAATTTGCTTAGTGCCATTATGACACAAATCTACACAGACACGAAGTATGCGATCAACGCAGAAGCCCATGTTTCCTTTTTTAAAGAAAAAGCATTGGATTGCTTCATAAGAGGCCTAGAAAGTCCTCTTTGCTTCTTATTAAAAAACAATAACCCCCCTAACCTACATGCTGCGTACAATTATTGCTTAGAATACAGCAATATGAATGTAAGAGCGACATCATTTAGAGGAGTGACAGCAGTAAATAATATTCCCAAACCGAGGGATTTATACACAGCGCCACCTCCAAGGCCCATGTATATCAATAACCCCATCCCTCAAAGACTACCCCTTCCTCCAAGAAATCCTGAGCAAGGAAACCATCTTCCCCCACAACAACAACGTAACCAAACAAGCCAAAATTTGTATCAATCGAATCCAAGGCCGCAAGCTTTGAATAATAATCCCGTACCGATGGAAGTTGATCCATCAATACGAACAAAGGTCTCAAATTATACTAATCGACCTCCTAACAGCCATAGAATAGCTCAACCCCCGTTTCAACAATATAGGCAAATTCATTCTGTAGATGCCCCCACAGAATACATTCAAACAACACCCACTTCTTCGCAATACAGCGAATTCTATCCTGAGGATACCCCGTTATATTACACCCCCACCGAAGCACCCCCTTCACAATATTGGCAAACTTACACTGTAGATACCCCGATCCAAACAGCACCACCTTTTCCGGAATACAGTCAAACTTATCAACAAGACGCCCCGCTGGAGTATGTCCAAGCAGCGCCACCTTTGAATGAAACAGATTTATACAACACCGAACCTGCTAACGGTAACAATGCTGAATTTCATTTTTTAGACTAGACCGCAAGATGGTGAATCCTTTTCTCCCATACATCCTCTTGCGGACATCTAAAGGAGAATTCCCCTTTCTGGTCGACTCTGGGGCCAACGTAAACTTAATCTCACCTAAATTCGCTTTAGCTTACAAAGATTCAAAACCATACGAATATCGTAATAATGGGATTAAAAGTGCTACAGGAAATTCCAACGTTACTTCAGCAATAGACATTACATTTTTTAAACCCATTTCCAACTATAAGTTTCAATTCATCTTGTATGACTTGTATGACCCATTCTTTTTTGGCATCGTCGGTTCGAATATATTGAGAACACTCAGTGCTGAACTTTGTTTCAAAAAGGATAGCCTTACCATAATCTCAGACGATGGCCTACCTTTTACAATACCACTACAAAAATATGCAAGAAAGAATGAAAATCATTTCGTCAATTTTCGAGTGGATCATTTAGATTCCCCAAAAAAACAAAGGCTTACAAACGTACCTAATACGAACAAACAAGCATTCACTAAACACATAAAATGTGCCACGAGCACTAAAGAAACAACTCCACTTCAGAAAATGAATCCTTACCCTGTTGCATACACAAACGAGGTAACAAAACAAATTAACACTAATATCGTAGCAGATTCTTCCAGTCCAAAGGTATACCCTATGACATGCACTAATCATTCGGCAAATGATAGTGAGAATTTTTTCATAACTTCGCCCGAAGCTCCACCAAATTCATTCAAGCATCAGTTAACCCTCAAAGAAGAAATTAAAGACGTTCAATCTACTGAACCAATTCCCAATTTCCATCAGGAAAAAGTCACAATCCCAAAAACAACCGAACGATCATTACAAAAAAAACACACAAACCCTATTGCAATCTGCACCGAACAAAAACCCCCTTTGCCATCTGCACCGTTAGAAACAATGAATGCACAAGTGACAAAAATTGATTCTAGAGCCACTGTTGATGTGCTACCAAAGTTAAAAGAGGCGGCACTGGAAAATAAACCTCCTGACATTCTCATCATGAATGGAGATAAGCCATTGGAGCCAAAAGAAATTACAGAACTTTTTCATATTAACGGTATCACTCCTTATGTGACCGCCACAAGAAGAAGTGAAATGAATGGTGTTATTGAACGATTCAATTCCAATTTACTCGAAACAAAACACTCGCACATACATCCTCCAGATTTGGTAGCGATGTCAGTGCACAAATATAATCATTCTGTTTCAACTGGTACCTTGAATACTCCCATGGAAATCATTGCACCTTCAGACGATATACCCACAATCTTAGGAAAAGTTCTTATAGGAAAAGATGTAACATATCACAATCAATCGCTAGGAAACCAAACAATATCAGGAGAATCCGAAGCTCATATGAAAGCGAAACGAAAGCTCCATCATTACAAACCATTTAGAATAAAAAAACATTATGACCAAAGGCAGGGAAAGCGTTACAAAAGAAGGAATATCCAATCCACAAAAAGCAAGAAATAGATAATACACGATAGCGATGCAGGTACTTACTAGATATAAAGCTGTAACTAGTAATATTAAGAAAGCAATTGTTCCCAACCGTCAATACCCGTCCCTAAAATCTCAACCTTTCATCATACCCAATGTTAAAAAACTCATATACGATATCAAAGACTTGCAACGAGACAACGGCAAATGCACACCCGCATTACTTCAAGGAGAATCAGCCGCTTGCGATTACGTGTCAAATCCAGCAAAGACTGAAATCATCCATTTAGATATGAATCATCTAATAATCGATGCAGTCAGCACCTTCACATTGAAAACCACTTGCGGCGTTAAAAAGAGAAACTTAACTGGTTCATTTCTAATAACCTACGAGATATGCAATATCTTCATCAACGAAAAACTGATCTCCAACAATAAGACTGAAATGGTCGGATCACCATTGAATCTGCCAATTTACGGTATCAAAGTATCGCCACAAAACTCCATCATCAATTTAAGTCTAGAACACCTACATTCATTGCACAAAGAACTTAGAAATGAAATGAAGGAAATCAGATTAGAAACCAACAGCATCACATGGAACGGATTTCACACGAGTATAATCAGTTTACCCGTGCTACTGATTATCATCACCGGTATCTACCTCGGTATAAAACTTTGGAAAGGAAGAATGGTCATCAACATTCATGAACCACCAGCACCCAACAACGAGCTCAATGAGAATAGCTACAACCCGCCTACAATGATGCATGTGTTTCGTACGGAGCCTCAAATCTAAGGGGGGGGCGAGTTAACGGATGTTTACCTGATCATAACAGCCATACTGAAGCAACACCCGACCATTCGAGGAATGTTCGTCGTCGTTCACCTGATCAGGTCAACCATCCTGAAACAATACAACCAGTCGCCTCGCATCTGCTAAGGACTTCGTCGCCAATCCGGGATTCCCCGTAATTACGTCTCTACTGGCAGCCTACCTAGCATCTACAATGTTCGTCGCCAACCGTCACCGACAACCGACATCGTCCTTACCTACAACAACCGATATCGTATACCTGCGACAAATACATAGAGATTCTATGTATCCTCCCTCTTCCTTCCATTCCACCTCTCTACCTTTTCCGACATTCCAAAATGTTATAAAAACTATTCCATAGAAATAAAACCTTACTTCGCATACACCAATCAAGGAACCTAGTTGTCTTCATTTCGTTTGACTCTTCGCCGGAACGTAGTCTCACCCGTATCCCGGAAAGTTAACTCGGGCACGGATGATTACAATACTCGTTGCTGAAAAAGAGAGAGAGAGGGAGAGAGGGAGAGAGAGAGGGAGAGAGAGAATGCGAGTGATCGGACGCTCTGGCATCCCAGGCGCGACATTTCCGCATTGACCGCAGCATCCTCCATCGCACCACCAACCCCCCCCCCCCCCCCCCCCCCACTCTCTCTCTCTCTCGGAATCGGTCAAGGCATATATGGTGGCCCATAACGCGAATCCTGCTGAGCTGAATGCAACCCAGGAAGGGCGACAATGGCCGACGAGACTGTCGGTGACCTTGAAACTGGTGGAAACGCAACGAGCACATTCGAGTTCGCCATTTACATTTCGATTCAGATTTTTCGCTGAGGCTGAAGGCGCCATACTACAGCCCGCTCCCTGACAGTAGCAGCAGCAGCAGCAGCAGCAGCAGCAGCAAAATATATAATTACGTATTCGGCTGTCACTTCAGGACAGCAGCAGCAGCAGCAGTAAAACGTCACCACTGGAAAACACACCGGGGGTGTTGTGTGTTGGTGCGGATGAGGTTGGTATTGTGCCCCCCCCTACTTTCCAAATAACCCTTCCACTGGGTTTGCGTTCTCATTGCTGTGCTGTGTGCCCTCATCACGGCATCAAAGCACTCCCCCCCCCCCAACGAACCCATGATGGGGGCAGGGACGGGTGAAGAAGAATGTCAAACTCCGTGACTGTTCGATTATCACCTTTTCAATCAAAGTGTTACCGAGAGTCGGGCAAGCCACCGGCAAGCTTGGTGCTGCTTTGGCGTGCTCACCGGTCTTTGCCACCCCCCCCCCTGCCCCCCCCCCCCCAGGTTCTTGCCTCGATTATTTTCCACCAATTTTTTTTTTTTTGTTGTTGTTTGTGTGTTTTCGGGTGCGGCAGGAAGTGGAGGGCAAAGTGTACGTATGTTCATCACCTCTCATCCGCTATCATTCAGTTAGTTAGTTAGCCAGCCAGTCAGCCAGTCAGTCAGTCAGTCAGTCAGTCAGTTTCTGAAACAACCCTTCCGCCCCCACCCCCATGCACCCCACGCCACACTGCCCATGCCTGATGGTTCAATCAATGGCCGGGGAGACGCCTCACGGAGCCTCACGTAAGGGGTCACTCGTCTCGTGTCATTCGTCTCGTCGCCCCCTTCGCCCCCGCAACACGATGGACCCCCTCTTTAGATAGCGAGTCCTCATGTGACGTCACATGACCGCCGGGGGGGTGGAAAAACTGCCGAAATGGCGTACTCAATCAGCTCACCTCAACTCCCCCGCGGGATACAGTCCTTCGTGTCATTTGGCGTCGCTTTCAGTTCCACAAACCCCCCCCTTTCCACTGCTGCAGGATCAACCCAGGGTGGCGAATCGGCGAAATATCGAAAACAACTTCTGCCTGCGCTGACAAGCAAGCAAGCGGCAGCAGCAGCAGCAGCGATCGGTAGGCGCCTCTTCAGCTGACGAGCTCTCCAACACACACACACACACACCTACACAAAGGCAGAGGGGCAGCACTTCAAGACAGCGCAGGTAGCCCGGAAAAATGGCACCCCTAAAAGAAGAGCCCTTATTAGGGGTTGCTGCTGCTGCTGCTGCTGCTGCTGCTCCTGCGCCTTCTGCCTTTGTTCCTGCTGCTGCTGCTGCTGCTTCTCCTATACTGCACCACCCTCCCTGCTACCTAATTTGTTCCCTGCGTTTTGCGCCCCTCGGCGCCGGCGATTGGTTTTTTGATTGCCCCCGTTGTTTTTTGTGTTTTTGTTTTTTTTTTTCGGCGATGGGTGGTGGTGGTTTTCGCGCCATTCTCGCCATTTTCCGATGACAGCTCCCGGCGGGCAGCTGTCCGTTCTGATGATGATGGTCCGATGATAGCTTACGCTTCCCACCGCACCCCGGGCGGGCGGGCGGGCGCAATTGACTCGGCGCTATCAATGGCCACTACACCTGGCGCTCGCGCCCTGCTCGCGTGTGTTTAATCAATACAACGCGATTGAACAATTACTGGACCCTGTGTGTGCGCGGAGGAACGGAAGGACGGAAGGAAGACCTGAGACCATTCCCTAAACCCGCCACCACCACCACCCCCCCCCCCCCCCCCCCCCCCGGTTCCCGGTCCCAGGATGCGTGGCACGTCAAACGGCGCCGAATGATAACAGCCAGCTCGCGGGCAGGTTTGTGATTGCAATTGCACTCTCGCGCCGAGCGTGCCGGCAACCGGCCCGGGGCTGGGAAATGGTGGTGTCCGTGACTGACAATTCAGGTTTCCGTCAGCCAGGGCGGACGGACGGACGGACGGACGGACGGCTCTGGAAGGATTGTTTTTCCACACGAAGAAGGTAGCAGGTAGAAAATGAAGAAGAAGAAGAGGAACGAAGAAAACGAAAACGGAAGGACACAGCGAATCACAGCGGACAAGCCATCAAAATGGGGGGGGGGGGGGGGGGGGAATCATACAACAAAGCACACATTCTGTGCGCGCTCGCGCTTCACAAAGTGACAAACTTACCGGAGGGGGGGGGGGGGGGGGCGTGAGCGTCGGCGCGTCGCCGTCGTCGTCGCCGTCGCCGTCGTCGTCGCCGTCGTCGGACGGCACAGGTCGATCGCTGACAGGTTGATTGCAGGGCAGCAGAGTGTGCGAACGCTCGAGTGACGACGACGCTGCCACCGCCGCCATGACCGCGTGACGGTGTGTGTGCGTGGGTGTGTATTTGTGTGTGGTTGAATGTGAGGCCTTTTTGTTTTCCTTTTTTTTTTTTTTGTTTTTTTTTTTTTTTTTTTTCGATGAAGAGGGTTTGATTGTTGATTGCTGCTTGGATTCCGCTCCTTCCGCGGCAATACTGCTTATCCTGCGTCGCCCATAGAGTGCACAAACACACGCGGGCCGAACGGGGACCATTTCGGGCGGGCAGAGGGATCAACGGGGAAATCAACGCGGCACATCTTCCCCTCCCCCTGCTGATCACTTAACGATATGTACAGCGCTACTACCTAGCGCATCGCGAGCCAATCGATCGGTCGATCGAACGAACGAACTCCCGCACCACGCACACTTACTGTATTGGAGCCCTAACCTTGAAGAGAGAGAGAGAGAGAGAGCACCACCCCTCTGGCACCCCTCTTCTGGCACCGGCACCGGCAGCCGGTTTTCGCTCCATCTAATGTTACTTTGTACTTTGGAAACGCTACGCTAAACCATTTGTACAATGATTCGGCCGGGTACCGGCAATGGCGGCCGGCCCTCGTCACGGAGCGGGGAGGCGTCTTCTGTTTGTGGCAGAATCCCTTACGCACGCTACACCGCCGCCTTTTTTTATGCACAGTTCGCTCTTGATGAGTTGAAAGATGGCGCCACACGTGGCGCACTTGAAATGTACAAGGTGGAAGGTAGTTTTCGTGGGAGAGCAGATTGTTTCGGCAATTACTCTATCATTTGGTTAGTGCGGAAATGCGGTTCCATGGAAATTCCTCCCCCCCCCGGGGGATCAGGCCGGGGGAGTCGCAGGGGAACAGTCCGCGCGAACAAATTTGTCGTGGAACAAACCGCACGTACTCGAACTCGAGATATATATATATATATAGTTACTCGGTAGTAAATTGCTAGTATACGTAGCAGTAGCAGTAGTAGTAGTAGAAATAACTTTAAATCGTAGTTGCTCTAGTGGCACACTAATCGTAGAAGCATTGCTGATGCAGGCTACATTTCTAAGTGCGAAACGCGCCCGGTACGCGCACGCAGTAGTTATCACTCACACATTTCACGGTAAGGTAGTAAGGTAGTAAGAAGCGATACTGTAGCGGTGGACTAGCAAGGTGTAGCAAGAGAAGCCAACAGGGTTGATTGCTGTATATTACCGAAGCGTAAGCGTTTTGTTTTTAGTTTTTTGTTTGTTTTTTTTTTTTTTTTTTTTTGGGCTGTACGCCTCCCATTGAAGTGGTAGTGGACCTGGTATAGTGTTACGATTATCTCACTAGTACGTATACGTATATGTATGTATTGCTCATATGGAAGATTATTGCACAAGAGTCACGTGCAGAAACACGCGCGCAGGTATCGCCATTAGACGTCCCCGAAGTTCCTGGACGTCCCGGACACAACAGGGCTCGCTCGTCGGTTTGGAGCGCCTAGGATAAGGAAGGTAGGTAAGCTCAACTTGCACAACACCACAGAGTTGCAGTAGGTGCTCTCTAGCACTACTAGAAGACGGACCACGGATCATCACGTAAGCGACCTGACCCGATGTTTGGTCAGGATGATATTGCAATATATCTATATCTATATATATATATACAGATATGTATACATGTATAAGTATCAGCGTGAATGTCTATAAAAATGTCCATATATATATAGTGTATATCTATATATATATATCTGTAACTGTATATGAATCGTTTCTTATGCACTCGCGAACGTATTGCCCCAGGAGGTGTGGCCATGTACCTGTCATGGGTGTATAGGAATTTCGTAAGTAAAGCTGCTGCCCCAGTCTGGCTCGTCTTCGACTACTCGACTACTGCACTACACACACACACACTCACACCCACCAACCTACCTGCGTAAGGATTCGACCTTGCGGAAGTCGAGCGGCGCATCGACCTCACCGTTGATCTGCGGGTACCCGTTTGGCGTCGGATAGCAGCTCGAGTAGAGCGGGAGCGCCGGTGACGATGCCATCGTTGCAGCCAAATTGATATGACCAATACTGTTGGGCTGTTTGTTTTGCAGCACAGGGTTTTTTTTTTTTGTGAGGGGGATGTGAGCAGAAGAAGAAGAAGAAGAAGAAGAAGAAGAAGAAGAAGAAGAAGAAAGTATTAGTACAGTACGTAGTCTGACGACTCGTCATCGGATACGAAGTGTTTCGGTAGACCAGACGATCGGTAAACCAGACGCCAGACGCCGATCCTGGCGTGACGTGACGCGACGCGACGGAGTTAATCCCGCAGCGGACTCGCAAATAGGACATTCCGCTGTACTTACATAGGCGGCGATAAACGCGCGGTTCCCCCATTGGCCCGGAGCCGGGGATTCTTAGTAGAAGTGGTAGCAGTAGTAGTAGTAGTAGTAGTAGCATTGAAAGGTTGTTTGCTGATATAGTGTAGTAGTCTAGTTGGAGAGGTTGTTTGATGATGATGGTTCGGCACGCTAGATACCGCCGTAATCCTACTGTAACTACGCCAAAAAAGGCGAATAAATCCGGCACACCCGGCCTCTATGCCCTATTCTACCTTTGCAAAGCAGTCCGCGATCGATCGAACTGTCCCGATCCTTGCGGCTTTCACGTACGCAGAGGACGCCAAAATCGAACAAACGAAAGCAGTGATGGTATTGGTATTCGAGGAGTACGAGAAAGATAGCGCGAGCGCGGAACCCACGGTTCAATTTGCCACGGTTTTTTTTGAAGCGTGCTCAAGGCTGCTAAGCGCTAGAGCCTGTGCTACCACCGTCGGGGCCTTTGATCCTCACTTTGAACACCCACTTCGACACGATATAGAGGCTGACGGTGCCTACGGAACCTGCCGGTGGTTGGTCCGGCGGTGGTACGCTCACGTCGCCCGTCACCGTGGTCATCATGATGGCCCGGGCCATCGGGACCGCCTGGCGTGCCTTTGTTTCTTTCGGTTAAACGCGTTAGTCACTGGTCGATTGGTTGGCGGAGGTTGATTGCGATTAGGTTTTTGGTTTGATTGTTGCTTATGTTGCCTGAAAGCAGGGAAATCGTGCGTGAGATGACAAGTAGAACCAGTTGGAAGGGTGAAAGAAATGATGGTGATGGTGGTGGTTGTAGGGATCCGGCCGGCGGTAAAGCAGCTGTTGGGACATTAATGTACATCCGTGTCCAATATATATTCTCATACAAATTTAATAATTTATATTTTCTTAACGGGGGATGGGACCATTTTCTATCATCAGAGTGTTTTTTTTTTTTTTTTAAGAGAAGCTTATACTAATCAAATAAAAAATATGTTTCGAGATTACCCCCTCCCGTCATTTTTTAACGAGCTTCAATCGCGTCTAAAGTGCAGCGCACGTGGCACGGACGACTTCTTACACATTTCCTCTCATTTTTTGGAATCGTTGCTTCAAACTGAATAAAATTGGACAATTTTTGTTCGTTTAGGTTCAATAATTATATTAACAAACGAGAATAGTCTAGTTGGTTAAGATCTGGTGAACTGGCAGGCCATTCATTCTTCGACGAAAATCTTGTTAAATTGTCCCGACACCAATTTTGAACCAATATTGCTCCCCCCCCCCCCCAGAGCACTCCATCATGCTGGAACACTTAATATTCGCTCCCGTATAATCTTTCCACGCTAGATTTCACCGTTTCCTTCATAAGATATCTTTCATAATACGTTGAGTAATTTATTCCGCCTTTTTCATTAAAAAACAAGGGCTCATTTGCCGGTTATTTTTTGGTTATCTGTTACAGCCTTCATGTTTCTGGGCCACAATCTATCGGTTTGGACATCACAACTCTGCTCTAGAACAAAATGGCTTTTCATCAGAGAACACAAGTCGCGGCCCAGCGTGCCGCGATACAAGAAGAGTTGCTGTTTCATTTTTTTTTTGTTTTTTGTTGGTTCGCATCCGGAAATTCCGTGATCTTTCAATTTTTCATAAGCATAACCTTCTAGCTCCTATTTAAAAAAGTTATACGTAGTTGATAACTAAGCTTTCAAATCTATACTAGCCATAGTAAATCTGTATTTCGTATCAAACGTTGAGGATAACGTGCGGATACGTTCCCGAACGGTGTTGATCACTTTTTTCAGTACTAGCCGACCGCTTTCGCCCCGATCTTTTTTTTTTTTTTTTTTGTAATTCAACGAGGAAGTCTCAAACTGTCTTCTAATGGTTTGATGTACGAAATCACGCTAGATTCCAAGATGCTTCAAGGTTTTGAAAAAAAGGGCTTGGACGCTCCCTATCCAACATCCTTTTTTTTTTTTTATTAACACGTAGACACGTAATTGTTTCCATGGTTACTAAAATTAGAGCCAAAATGTTCAGCAAACACTACTTTTTCAGAAAACAATATTGATATTTGAACTAGGTGCACGTGAACATACCAAAAGCCGTCCATCAAAAAAATGTGTATGAGAATATATTGGACACGGTGTAAGGCGGGCTGATCCTGTAATCATGTGAACAAGGCTTTTCCCGGGGGCGCTGTCCGGGAACAAAGGAAATATCGCGGGCTTTGTGACGTTCCGGTGCTTTGTGGGGAATGGGGAGGTGGGTGGACAGGGGGTTAATTTCGGTTTTCTGAATGACATAACGACTGCGCGACTTTTGCGTCGGCTTACATGCATGGGCATGTGTTTGTGTAAATATTATATATATATATAAACTACTATATCCCCTCACTATACATACATTCCGTGCATAGCGCGTTGTATAGAGCGAACGAAAAAAAAAAAAAAATAAAACAAAGGAGGAAGAAATAGTGTCACTGGCCTGGCCCCCCCCTGATTATATGTTTCCAAAATGTGTTCGGATTGCACCGGCCACATAAATCAGTTTTGTGCAAGCATACAACATGACATGCATGCTGCACTAGCGGGTGGGCGGGCACAGTTTTTGGGGCCGTCCCATCGCCCATGCTTTGTGGACTCGAGATCACTGGGCGATGGGCCCAGTATGAAAGAATGGAGAGAGAGAGAGAAAAAAAACAAAGACACTCCTCCCCATTCCTTTCGATCACCTTTCGAAGGTTGCTGCAAGCTGCAACGCGGCTCCATCCTAAGGGATCGACATCCTTGTGCAGTGGCGCGTCCGGGCGCGTTCCCGGCCCTTCATTCGACACACCAAACGGCACTCGGCTCGGCGGTTTCGGTGCTCGGTGCTGGGTGGCTAGCGGATTTGGTGTGGTTGTTACCACATGAAGCGAACCGAACCGAACGGCATACAGCATCCAGCAGAAAAAAAAAAAAACATCACATACCGGCTGCTGCGCCGCTACACATAGTGGAGATCCGTGGCTGATACATGGATGCCAGGAATCCTGGGTAGTAACTAAAGCAAAGTACATATTTACGCACCCATTTCTCTCTCGCTCTCT
>NC_064876.1:2930351-2936969 GCF_943734665.1 Anopheles aquasalis | reverse complement strand
GGGGGGTGCTATCCGGTTGTTGTTGTTGTGGCTGTTGTGCCGAATTAAGGACGAACGTTCAAGGGTTGTCAAACTCGAGGGAGAGAGAGAGAGAGAGAGAGAGAGAGAGAGAGTTAAAAAACCAGGGATTAGATGTCCTTCCTGTCCGATTATCTGTGTACCGGTGTGTGCGTGTGTGTCTGTGTTTCTGTTTGTGTGGCCCACCAAAGGCCTAAAGGATCCTGTTCAGTGAGTGAGGGTTGTCGCTAGCCAGTAGTAGTAGTAGCTGTTGCACCCTCTGGGAAATGCTCTCGTTTGGTAGAGCTTCCCCACAACTACATCCCCCTACCCCAAAAAAAAAAAAAACAAAAACAAACCCCCTTTGCAATGTCCTGTGTACTTCCGGGGGGGGGGGAAGGGGCCAAATGGGGACACAGTCCTGGCAGTCCGCGTGGTGCTTGTCCGCGTATGTGTTGTGTATCCGGTTCAGGGGTTTGGGGGGGGAGGGGGGGGGGGAGATTGAGCGCTCGATTTCACTTCATATATTCATTCCTATTCCGCCCCCCGAGATGTGCTCCTCAGCAAACTCCGTGGCTCTCTATCACTCTATCTTTCTGCCCAAAAGGCCTCCCTACCCCCCACCCCCCCCCCCCCAGGCCCTTTTGGGTTCCATCACCCCCCGGGGCATAACCCTTCCAAAGATGGCGGCCGGTCAGATTGCGCGAAATCCGAGGAAGAGGAGGCAGAGGGCTGGCTCTTGGATGAGAGTGAGTGCGCGCCGTTTTCTAACGGTATGTCCGAGATCGGATAGGTGCCCGGGGGGGGAGGAGAGGGTCGAAACCAGCTCTGCGGCCTTCTTCTTCTTCTTCTTCTTCTTCTTCTTTCTCCTCTTTCTCTTCTTCTTTTTCGTCTTCTTTCGTGCCTTCATTTTCGGAAGGCTAACGCGAAGAGAGAGAGAGAGAGAGAGAGAACGCGAAGCGAAAGGAAAGAGGGGTGCAGCGGAAAGGGGATGGCCGCCGAAGGGGGTTGGTACGGGGTGATTCGCGAAGATCGCGCTCGCGAAGCGCCCCCCTGACACACTGACTAGGACCCACACCGCCGCCACCTGCTCCCAACAGCGACCCTCATCCCCCATTCGCCCCCCCCCCCCCCCCTCCCGGGCCCGCCCTTCTCTCATCGTCATCCCTTGCAACGGTCGCAAAACTTTTCGTGTGCCGCGCGTTGTGATTTCGGCTGGCTGGCTGGCTGGTGCTGGTGCTGGTTTGGTGTGCGATCGTTTTCTGCGTGCGTATAGAGCAGATCGATCCGCCGCGCACACACCGAGAGACCGCCACTGTGTCTTTCCTGCCTGTTCTTTCTCTCTCTCTCTCTCTTGCTCTCTCTCTCTCTCTCTCTCTCTTCTCTTGCAGCAGGATGAAACGGTGGTGTGCGTGCGTCTCTCGTGCTCTGTTTTTTTTTTTTTTTTTTGGGGTGGATGGGGTGCTCGAGGGGTTGAAGGGTACAGGGTTGCTTTTGTGTGCAGATTTGATGTTGTTGTAGCAAGTACTTTAAATTCGCCCGGCGGCCCGGCGAGGCATGTGCACGCGCACGCGGAATGCCTGCTGCCCCCCCCCCCCATGGTGAGGGTGATGAGGGGTGCAGGGGAGGGTCAACATTTTTGTTGTTGTTGTTTTTTTTTTTAAGTTTAGAAAGGAAGCGACCACCAGTGAGAAGGGCTACTAGGAGGCAAGCGATACAGTGAGTGGGATGCCCCCCCCCCCCCCCCCCCCCCCCCAATGGGGGAAGATGGCGCTAGGCGATGGCTGGCTGCTGAATCGTGGCGGTTGGGCGGCCGACCGTCGTTTTCGCGTCTTCAGGGCCGCCGTCAATGCCGAATATTCGCGATCACGTGTGTGTCGTCGTCGTAGGCGACGGTGACGAGGGAGAAGGGGGGGGGGGGGGGGGGGTGGGAGCAATTCGCGCGCGCGCCGCGCTAGAGATCGCGGACCGTGCGTGCGCTGGTGTGAGTGCGTGCGACGTACGCGTGCGGTTTCCTCCCGGTTTCGGGCTGGTGTTTGTTTGGTTTCCAATTTAAAAAAAAAAAAAAAAGTTTTGGAGTGTTTAGTTGGTGTGCCAATTCGTAGCGTGGTGTGTTCTATCGCTCCACCACCAGCAGCCGGGGCCGGTCACTCGTCGCCCTCGCGGTTCCAATTTGGCGAAATACCCATCAAACTGCCGGCCTTACATCATCGACCGGCCGCCATCCGACATCAATCAACACAGCGGAAAGCGGATGGAGGGCAAGAGAAATAGAGAGAGCGCAGAAGAATAAAAGAGAGCGAGAGAGAGAGAGCGAGAGCGCACGAAGCGGCTTCCACGATCAATGATCAAATTGTGCGGAAGGGACACTGCCACAAAAGGCACGTCATCCGCCGTTTGCCGTCGCCGGCGCACCGCACCAGCGCCAACCCTTCGTCACCGCAATCATTCGCGTGAAGCTCTGCGCCCCCTCCCTGCTGACCCTCGTTTGAAGTTCACCACCACCCTGGAACCTTGCTGGAAACACGACGAACGTGGAGGTTTTTTTTTATTTTGGAGACTTTTTTTTTTTTTGGCAAACATCCCCCACCCCATTCACCCCCTTGCCCGTCGCACAAACCGCGCATATGCGGATCGACCGCTGCTGCTGCTGCTGCTGCTGCTGCTGCTGCTGCTGCTCCAAATCCCGGAGAGCGTCTCCGTCGGAACACGCGCTCGCTCACACCCCGCTAACCGGGAACTCACCGAAAGGGGATGAAGAGGGGGGTGCGAGGGGGTTGGGGTCACTCAAGAGGCGACAGTCAATAATACAGCGTACGGCGCGCTCCGCGGAATTGCGAAACCACCGCGGCGTGGTTATCTGTAGCGGGTGCGCACGCTGGAGACGTGCGAGACAGAAAGAGAGTGAGAGAGAGAGAGAGAGAGGGGGTGGGGTGAAGGGGTAGAATCGACCTCTTCACACACACACACACACACACACACAGAACGCACGCACGCACCTACGCAGCCACACAGCACTTTTCAGCGGACCCCGTACCGTACTTCCCCTTTGCGCCGTGTGTGGGGTTGAGGGGGGTGCGCACCCCTTTCCATGCGTCCCGTCACCCGAAAATCTTCCTCCCGAAAGGCACTCGCCGAAAAAAAAAAACTGCGCGAATGCGCGAAGGGATCAAGGACGGTCACTTCTTCGAAAAGAGATTGTGCCCCGCTCGCTCTCTGAAGGGTGTGCGTCGTGTCCGGGGGGGGGGGGGGGGGAGGCGCGCGTGAGAGACAACGAGACAGTCAGAGAGTGAGAGCGCGCGCGCACGAGAGAGAGAGAGAGAGAGAAGCTGCTTCGGTTCGGTGAAGGGAATTTTGAATGCCTCAACCTCAACCCCTTCACCGAAGCGGGCGCCTCCATCTCGTCGCTCCCCGGGGGGGGGGGGGTATCAGCCGAAATTGCCGTTGCCAAAAATTCGCGCATCAACACGCACACCAGCGCACATTGTGAGCGAGCTGTGAGAGCGTATCGTTGGAACTTTGGGTGCGAGCGCGCGCGCGCGCGCGCGCTCGTGACTTTCCATCAACCCTTGCTCGTTTGGGGATGGATCCGGTGCGGTGGACGCACCGGGCCGCTACCGTGGCAGCAGGTTCTTGCAAACGCGTCTCTTTACTGGCTGGCTGGGCACTGATTGGGTTGCCTGTGATGTTTGGTTTTTGGGGGGGTTTTTTTTTTTGGCTGAATATTATTTGCGTTGACCCGGGGGTTGATTTGGCTGGCTGGCAACCCCCCCCCCGGTTCATCCCTTCGATGATAATTCGCTCAACGAACTTAGTTGTTCGGGAATTAGAGATAGAGAAAGAGTGAGTGAGAGAGAGAGAGAGAGAGAGAGAGAGAGAGAGAGAGAGAGAGAGAGAGAGAGATGGACACCGATTAGAGCATCGCTGGTGTTACCAATTAACCGAAGCTGCGAGGTGGCGAACTTTCGAAGCCACCCCGTAACGCTCCAAATAGTTTAACGCCGCCGCCACCGCCGCCGCTGCCTCCTCCTCCTCCCTTTCGCCGGCCTTTAACATGTCGCCCGTGGGAGGCTGCCAGCTCTCGCCCATCGGTGCGGCTGATAGCAAATATACCCCTTGGACCGACCGACCGACCGACCGACCGACCGAATAGACCACGTAAACCGGCTTCGCCTTACGCGATCGCCATCTTGGATTGCCGGATTGGGGTGTCGCGGTGTCACACGAACTTTGCGAATTCGCCAAAAAAAAAAAAAAACATTCATCAAAGGGGAAATGGCAACAACAACTCAAAAAAAAAAAAAAAACAAATTCTGTCCAAAACGCTGAAAAATCCAGCCCGTTTCCTCTGGCCTTCCTCGTCGCGTGCGGCAGGTGGGCTGTGTGGTCCTTGATATCCGACGCATGCCTGTCGCCGGCCTTCCATGATTTTGTTCCTCGTTCCCCCCTCTTCTCGAGGATGCCGGAAACGGTGGTTGTGCGGGCGGGGAGAGCGGGGAACATGCCCTCTATATGCCACCCGCCTCTCTCTCTCTCTAGTGTAAAAATGTTTGATAGTAGTAATAGCACGGTGACCTTAAGAGACGACACGATACTAGAAACTACCAGATCTCGTGAAGCCCGGGGTGTACAGGGTGGGGGGTGCGGATCGAGGGGGATGACAGAAGACAAACAAGCACACACACGCGCGCGCGCGCCCGCCCGCCCGTGCGCGCATTTTTGGTGGGTGGAATGGATTAGGAATTCGCACAAAAAGAGAAAACGTGAAAGGGATGCCTTGGATGTTGGACACCACAAAATGTTAACAAAAATAGGAGAGAGAAAAAAAAATCGAACAACTGTGGCTAAACCTATAATCGTAATCCTCCCTTGCCGCTCACCGGCACCAGAAACCAGTAACACCGAACATACCAAAAAATCCCAACAAATCGCATATCTTTAGGGTCGCGAAATGGGAAAGAAGCGAAGAGAAAGAGAGAGAGAGAGAGAGAGAGAGAGAGAGAGAGAAAAAAGTGCTGGTGGTGGTAGTGGCGCAACACAAAACCGACAAAGCACTCCCCCCCCCCCGCCACGAAGAGTGCACCCCCGATCTGGAATCGAACGTGTGGTCGATGATATGTGGCCGTCGCTGGCTTCGATGGCGAGTCTCTCGCCGAGTGACTAGCTACCCAAGTGTCCCAAGGGTCGTTTTTTGTTTTTTTTTTTGTTTGGCGTTCGGAGGTTCGTGGTCGCTGGTGTGTTAGCAGCAACCTCCCTATACTGCCCGCCCCCCTCCCCCCCCCCCCCCCTCACCGTCCTTGGGCCACTGGCTGGTTGGTAAAAGGTTAGAAAGAGAAACTGGTTTCCGAAGGTGCAGGCAATCAAACTTAATGTTTATAATATGTAAATATTTGCAAATTTCTAATTCCACTCACCCCCTCCCCCCCCCGGCGTCCCCGCTCTCCCCCAGGGGCCAACCTCTAACACCGCACCTTCGGCCTCCCTCCCCACGGTGGCCACAGTTGCAGTCATCTGCCCTGTTGTTTTGGGGCATGTTCGTCTTCTTCTTCTTCTGCTGCTGCTGCTGCTTTTACTTCTTTTGACTGCTTCTTTTTGGTCCTTCTGTTTTGCGCTCCTTCCGTGTGAGCGTGTGCCGGGAAGGGGAGGGCAGCACCCCATTCCTTTTCGCCTCCTTTTCACACAACCCAACGAAGCTCTCTCTCTCTTTTTTTTTTCTTCTTTTTTTTTGTGGCTCCCTTTCTGGGGGGGGGGGGGGGGGGCGTGTTGGGGATGAAATCATTATTGGATCACAGGGATCACAAATCTTATCCTCGCACCGCAGCACCACGGACCCCACCCCTCCGTCCACAAAACAACGAAAAAAAAAAAACGAACGAAGAAGCTCTCTGCGCCGGTTTATCTGGGGCGAATGGCGAACTACCCTTAGCTCTAGCTACCCCTGAGCGGCAGTCTCTCTGCTTGTGCGATGTTATGTGCGCGAAGGTCACATTTTTGAAGGGGGGGTAGGGGGGGGGGGTGCAGAAAATTATCCATGGAAAAGACTCCAAAACTACTCGGAATATTAATACAAACTCTGAAACTCCAATCTGTACGTAGAGGAGAAGATGGCGAGGAGCTGTACCGAAAAAAATATTTCACAGATTCGCGAGCTATCAGCAACAAATTCTCTTTCTATTTTGCACGCCAGTTGAGCTGCGCGGTGCCTTTTTTTTTTTTTTTTTTGATCAATCTGGAGCTGCAAAGATTACCAAAGATTTCATAGCACTCCGTGCGCGACATTACGAACGAAAAGGAAGGGTGGTAAAGTGTCTCTCTCTCTCTCTCTCTCTCTCTCTCTGGAACTCACATTCTGGGAAGCTCCCCAAGATAAACCCAAGATTGGCGAGGCACCGCGAGCGCCACAGAGACCGAATCAGTCAGCTTTCGCAGCTTCCCTGGACAGACAACGGGCTGTTGCAAATATCCCTTTCCCCGCGCGGCCATTCGCCTCTGCCTCTGTTGCTCTGTTTCGCGCACCGGTTATAAACTGCTGCACCCTTACTATCACAACGGAACGCGGTGAAATTGGGCCAATTTAATTGGTCGCGACCCGCGCTCCAGTTTAAGTGATTGCGACGGTTT
>NC_064876.1:2922851-2927851 GCF_943734665.1 Anopheles aquasalis | reverse complement strand
AGAAAGAATGAAAGAAAGCAAAAAAATAGAGCTACTAAAGCATGGAACACTTAATATTTGGCCCCATTCTTTTACTCACTGCAGCGCTTCTAGGAGTCGCTTTGCTACTCTGTTGGTGTCGTTTTAAAGGTTATAGTCTTCTCTTTTAGTGATAAAAAAATTTATCGAAATCGAACCATACCTTCAAAAGTTATCGCGCCACTGGAACACGAAGGGTGATGAAAAAAACGTCTGCTGCATTCATTATGAAAACTCGATTTGATTGGAGAAAAAAAAAACCCACGTAAAGCTGCCTTTTTGGCTAAAACCAGGAGACAAATTTCACTATAGCAATCATAGTAAATCATAGAATGCGAAAGTAAGGTTTTAGTTCATTTACGCAGATAAAATCGCCCGTAAACTGCATTCTTTTGTGCAAGCGAACTGCAGTTGTGGTTTGAAAACGAAAGTTTTCATGACGGGAGGCTCCATGAACGGTGGTTTGTGCAAAGAAGAATGCCTGGAAAAGTATCATTCTACCTTTTATTAAGCCTCATAAAGGTCCAGTTAAATTTTGGTCCGACTTGGCAAGCTGCCATTCCAGCACAGAGATCATAAATTGGTATCGAAACAACATTGCATTGATTTCATACCAAAAATCCTTCAATCCACTAAATTTCCCACAGTGTCCATAGTCCAATACAATTATATTGGGCTATTATCGAACAAAAACTAAAGAAACAGCGTAAAATGATAAAAAAAAATCCCACTGTAATGTACAAATTTTGGGAAAAAATGGCCTGAATGAAACTACTTCCACTACTGTGCAGAAAATGATGTGTCGCATTAAAACCAAAAAGTGCGTAAATTAATACGCAACGTGGCCCACTAATTTGATCGCAATTTTTTAGCTGGATAGCTAGATAAAAATGACAGCTTTACCAGGACCCTTTAGCTCATTTCTGGCCTGAGCTGTGTCCTGTTTTATGCGGCCAAATTTAAGGTGTTCGAAGCTTTAATAAGAAAAAAAACAGAATGAGAGAGAGAAGGAGAGATAGGGAGAGAGAGGGAGAGATAGCGAGAGAGAGAGAGAGAGAGAGAGAGAGAGAGAGAGCGAGAAAGCAGAAGAGGAAGAGAAAGTGAAAGAAGAGAAGCAGGGAAGGAGAGATAGAAGGGATACGAAAGAATGGAGCTTGATCGAAAGAGAGAAAAAAGAGATAAAAAGTGAAAGAGAGAGAAAAAGAGAATAAGAGAGAGATAAAGAGCGATGAAAGGCCTATTGTGAAGCGAGACCATTGTCAGTTGCACTCGAACTCGTCCTTTTGTTCTTGATCGAGCTCTTGTCCTGCTGTGTACTTAGAAAGGATTGGATTTGAATGTGGAAAATTTCATATGCTCCTTCACATATGTTGACCAAGTGTAGTCAGTAGAAGTGATCGGCACTGATCGCTCTGTCATCGTCATTGTCCACTCTGGTATCTCCGATCTGGCGAATTGCTTCATCCTGGTCTGTCTGTCTGTCTGTCTGTCCGTCTGTCTGTCTGTCTGTCTGATTGTATCTACTCTGTCTGTTTGCGTTTCGTCAAGGCAAGGGGCTTTGCCCGGGATTTTTAGATATTTGTCTTCTCTCAATCACATCCCTCCTTTCCTCCACCACCACCACCACGTCTGCTCTGTCGCTCGCTCGCTCGCTCGCTCGCTCGCTCTGTCCCCCAAGAACCGCCCTCCCCCCCGCCCCCCGCCCCAAACGTATCCACTGCACTGACACATGCACTGATTCCTGCTTCCCTTCCTTATTGTTCGACAGCGACTTGTTTGGGGAGACGATTCGGCACCGGCAGCTTCGGCACCGAGCACGCCCGCCACCCACTTACCGTCGGCTTCGCCACCGGTGGCCGCGGCAACGTCCAGCGTCGTGCCGCCGACTCGCCATGGCCACCAGGCCACCGTCAACCGCTCGTCACCATCGTCACCCATACCGCGCCCGTCCCCCTGCCCTGCCTCCTTGCCTTCGTGCGTTTCCTCGTCCTTGTTTACCGTGTCGGCCGCCAAGCGGGTTCGCCCCGTGGGCGAGGACGAGATGGTGGGCAGGTACGAGGATGCGGTGGCCCACGGTCCGAAGGGTGACGGTGGTGGTGGCGTCGACGACGACGACGACGACGACGCTGACGGTGACGGCGACGATCAGAAGGAAGTGCAGGCGAACGTCAGTGGTGGCGATGGTGGAAGGAAAGGAAGGAGCAGGCAGGGTGGTGGAGGAACGGTAGGCGAAGATTTAGGAGAAGGAGAAGCAGGTAGAGCAGGAAGAGAAAGGAAGGAAGGAAGAAGAGGAGGCAGAGGCGAAGGCGGACAAAGCGCTACACTGAGCTCGTTGATCGCGTCCAGTGCTACTACTGATACTACTACTACTACTACTACTACTACTACTACTACTACTACTACTACTACCACTGTCACTGGTATGTCTACTGCTGGTGCAGCAACGAGTGCTGCCGTTGCTGCTGCTGCTACTGCGGCCGCCGCCGCCCTGGCATCGCTGACGACCGAGTGGTCCCTTGTCCGTTCCGTTGGTGGCGGAAGCGGCGCCAGCCAGCATCAGTCCAGCTTCGAGCGATACCTGCACCAGCGCCATTTGGCCCTGCGCGGGTGTTCCTCGCAGCTGGCACCAGCAGCGGCCGATACCGTCGGTCCTAGTAATGACGAACAGAGCCGTCACCTAGTGCCGACGTCCCGGAGCTCCATGCTTGCCGTCGTGGATGCGCTCCGGACCACGCTCAGCAACGCGCTCGAGGCGGAGGAGGGCCTACGCAAACCGAACTCCCCCGTACCGCACAAGGGTGGCACTGTTCCGTCACCGGCGGTACCGCGCCGCACCTCAAATCAACCGCGCCGGCTTGAACCGAAGTCGTCCCTGCTCCGAACGCAGCCCTCATCCTACTCGACTGTGGCAGCCATTTCTACTGCTGCTCCCGCTTCGGCTCCGACTCCTGCTCCCGTTCCGACTCCTGCTCCCGGTACCGGCCGAACGGCGGACCGGGCAGTTACCGGGGGGCCACGCAAAGGGGGCCGGTTCCGCTCACACTGGCTGTTCCAGTTCGAGTGGCTCCAGTACGATGCGACGCGGAACAGCATGTACTGCAAGTACTGCCGCAAGTGGTGCAACGACATACCGGACATCCGGACGTCCTTCGCCGAAGGGAACTGTAACTTCCGGCTGGAGATCGTGAACCACCACGACAAGTGCAAGGCGCACCGGTTGTGCCGTGAGCGGGAAGCGACGACGGAGGAACGGGCGGAACTCTCCTCGAGAGTGCCATCGATGGCTGCATCGCCCTCACCGTCGCCGTCACGCGCGTCGCAACCGGCGTCACTGGTGGGGAGGAGACAGGATGGTGCAACGGAACCGGTGGCAGTGACGGAACAGCAGGAGCAGCCGGAGCAGCCGGAGCAGCCGGAGCAGCCGGAGCAGCAGCAGCAGGCGAAAAAAGAGGGTGCAAGCGAAAGGAAGAGGGTGCGTGATGAGTAGGAACAGCGACTGAGGAACCGGGAAAGTTATGGGCGAACGATGGCGATGGCCCACAAGTGCCTAGTAGTGTCCGCCAGGGGGGGGGGCACTACTGCTCGCGTGTCCAGGACACCCGGAAGCGTCGAGCGACTAAAGCATGGAACAGTTAATATTTGGCCGCATAAAAACGGGTCACATCTCAGGCCAGAAATAAGCTAAAGGGTCATGGTAAAGCTGTCAATTTGGTAGACATTTTATCTAGCTATTCAGCTAAAAAATAGCGATTCAATTATTGGGCCACGTTGCGTATTAATTAACGCACTTTTTGGTTTTAATGCGACACATCATTTTCTGCACAGTAGTGGAAGTAGTTTCATTCAGGCCATTTTTTCCCAAAATTTGTACATTACAGTGGGATTTTTTTTATCATTTTACGCTGTTTCTTTAGTTTTTGTTCGATAATAGCCCAATATAATTGTATTGGACTATGGACACTGTGGGAAATTTAGTGGATTGAAGGAAGGATGAAATCAATGCAATGTTGTTTCGATACCAATTTATGATCTCTGTGCTGGAATGGCAGCTTGCCAAGTCGGACCAAAATTGAACTGGACCTTTGTGAGACTTAATAAAAGATCAAACGATCTTTTCCAGGCATTCTTTTTTGTACAAACGGCCGTTCATGGACCCTCCCGTCATGAACACTTTCGTTTGCAAACGACAACTGCAGAACGCTTGCCCAATTGAGTAATTTACGGGATATTTCATCTGCCTAAATGTACTAAAACCTTACATCGTACTTCCTCTACGATTGCTAAAGTCAAATTTGTCTGCTGGTTTTTTTTTTCCAAAATGCAGTTTTACGTGGGTTTTTACTCCAGTTAAATTGAGTTTTCATAGAGATTGTGCAGACTTTTTTCTTCACCCTTCGTGTTTCATCGCGCGATAACTTTTGAAGGTATGGTTCGATTGTGGCAAATTTTTTATCACTAAAAGAGAAGACTATAACCTTTAAAAAGATACCAACAGAGTAGCAAAGCGACGACTAGGAGCGCTACAGTGAGTAGAAGAATGTGGCCAAATATTAAGTGTTCCAAGCTTTGCCATAAGTTCGTGATGTTCGTCCTAGCCGCATTGCCTCGGCAATTCCTCGGCGATTCCCCTCTGATTCCAACAGCTGCCAGACAGAGAGAGAGAAAGAGAGAGAGAGAGAGAGAGAGAGAGAGAGAGAGAGAGAGAGAGAGAGAGAGAGAGAGAGAGACAAACTACCAGGTGTATACCCCTTAAAGGTGCTGTTTTTTTTAGTCGATAAAAACACCTTTTTTTTTAAATAGAAAACCAACCGATAAATTAATCTAGATATTTTTTCTTGCTAGCTATACATTTTTTCCTATCTTTTGGCCAATTTGTGGATACCACGCCACAAGAATTCTTCATTTAGCGACACAAACCATCCCGTCATGTCACTTTCTTCGATATCTTCATACAAATCGAAGTGCTGCTCGGCCCAGCGCGT
>NC_064876.1:2910351-2917851 GCF_943734665.1 Anopheles aquasalis | reverse complement strand
CACATATACTCTTGTTCCGAAACTAGGCCGGTAGTATGTTACTCTACCTTAGTTTTCTAACTATCCATCTAGATATATTCTCTGGATAACTCCTTTACTACACTTTTTCTGTCGCCACTAAACTTTTCCCTAACCAAAATTGTTCTTCTTTCTCCTCCTCATCTTTTCTGCTATTATCTTTCTTCTTTTTCTGCTTCTGTGTTCTCTTGTGCTTCTCATTGTGCTCCCTGAACGATTCAATTCTTTGGTGCACCTCTCTTCCGTAACGAAGCCAGCGAACGAAGCGAAGAACAGAAAGTTACTTTTCGCAGCCACTAAGGCCGCTGCACTAAGCAGCCCTGCCGGTTTACAGCGGCTAGTGTTTTACCCGAGTTTAAATAACATTCCTGTGTGGCAAAGCACACCGCTACACACTGGCTGCAATTTCGAAGCCTTCGAGAAGTGCTGATGTGCCTGCTGGCCCTAGGTAGTCAGCAAGGGACGGACTGTAGCTTCTGCAAAACCAATTGCTGCTTCGCTCCGAAATGAAATCCAACGAGGCTAGCGTCGATTGACGCTCGCTCTTCGTGTGTTGTTGCGATCGGATAAAGAGAAGGCAACACAGCGCTATTAGATGCACCTGAAGCGACACCGATAATTGTTTCATTGCAATCTGTTCCGAATTCCTCTCTCCCTCTTCATGTCTCGCTCGCTCTCTCTCTCTCTCTGTCTTTCTTTTTTCTTTAATACCTGTCTGTGAGTCTTTTTTCTCACCCACAAACACTCATTCTGCTATTCCCCTTTTTTGATACTGCATTTGCTTGTATTGCCGGTTACATCTTACATGCTCTCGTTCTCGCTCCTCCTCTTCTTCCAATTCCTCCTTATTATCGCTTTTTTTTTCCTCTTCCCTCGTTGTTACTGGTGAATGACCCACACTTTCTTTATCGCTCGCTCGCACGCTCTTTTCACTACTTTTGTTTTCTATCTCTACATTTGTCTGGTAGCCAATCCTTTGTTTTAGTTTTGGTTGGACCTTTTTCCTTGCTTTCAATTTAAAAACAAAAAAAAAAAAAGTTCGCCTTTATCTCATTATTATTACCGATTTGCTCTACATTTTCTCTTTCCTTTGTTCTTATCAAAATACTTTGCTGACCTGCCGATTCTCCCGTTTGCTCTTGTATGTCTTTTTAAACTATTTGATTTATTTTGCAAACCGCAATCTACCTCGTACCGTCTGCAAAACCAACCGAAAGGTGCGTTCCGGGCGTTCCATCATTTGTTTGTTTTCATTTTCACTACCATTGTGCATTCGCCTGCTCATTCCGGGTGAGCATGTGCTGCAACGAGTGATCCATTGGGCCGCTGTGTCGTGACCGGGAAGGTCACATGTCGTTTAACTTTTCCCTTAGCGGCAACACGATTCGGCGCCCGTTCGCTCGTTCATACACCACGGCGAGTGTGAAGGGCCGTGGGGAAATGGAGCAAGAAGGCGTAACATTCTGCTATTGGGAAATGGGGTGGGGCGGGCCATTGAGCAGGATTGTTATTGTTCGCTGTATCCTGCGCTATATCTTGTGGTGCGAATCGATTAAAGGGATTTCGCTGTGTCTTCCCGGGGAAGGGGGAGGTTGCACTGGGGGAGCCCCGCTGGAACCACTGAAACAGATCTGGACCTGTCTGGAGCCGTAGCTCATCTACTGTTCTCTTATCCAGCCGCTTATCACCCCCCCCCCCCCCCCGGCGCTTGCGTTCGTGATATGTTTTCATTCGTGTTATTTCGTTACATCTTGCTGTTTGATGCCGGCGCCATTCTCTCGAGTTAGCACAAACCAATTGGACAGGGGGTTCGTTCCGTCAATAGAAATCGCTGCGTTCAAACGGTGCCCATCAGCACATCAGCACGTCAATACAGCGGCAATTACACAACTGAAAATCTATGATTAAAAAAACAAAAAACGAAAAGAAGGCGAAAAAACGCACGGCCAGGCGAGTATTAACGGCTAAAGGTAGCCCAAAGGGCGCATATAAAGATAGGGAGCTAGGATTATAAGTAAGTACTTAATGCTAAAGGGGCAGGGAAACGACGCAACTCACAACAGTGAAGGTCCGCCGGTCCGCACAGCGCAGCGGCACTGGCCCTCACGGTGTCAAACAATAGCAAATGCGGGGGCGGCATTGACGAAATATGTATTGTGTGTATGAGTGTATGTGCGTGTGTGTGTGTGTGTGTGTGAGTGCTTGAACTGAATGTGCTTGAGATTGAGGTTCAGGTTTTGGGGCAGATCAGAGGAAGCCGGATTTATCGGAAACCGCGGTGGATGATTTCTTGGCGGAGGCGGCCCCTGGCGGAGGATTGAACCATGTGCGTGCGCTCACACGTGCGCTCTTTCTCTCTCTCTCTCTCTCTCTCTCTCTTTTTCTCTTTCTCTTCTGCTCTCTTTCCACTCTCCCCCTCTGACTTCCACTATTTCTCGCTAGTTGAGATCCTTGCGTTCTCGTTCGTTTTCAAGGTGTCGCGTAATTCGTCCTGGGGCGCTCGTCAGTTGATGCCGTCCATCTGAATTGGATTGGGTCGCTGGTTGTTTGCATTTTATTTTCGCGCTCACTCCTACCTTGCTTTTATTACTTTGTTTCGTGTGTTCTGGCTTCGGTTTTCATCCGCGGTTCATCTTCAGTTCAGTGCATTACGTCCTTTCCCCTTATTCCTTTCTGATATTTCCTTTACCCCTCCGATCCGCTTGAATTGTCGCATCCCCATAGCAGAGTTCTAGCCAAGTGATATGGAACATGTCCTTCGTGTTCAAAGTTTTTTGCGTTCATTTTTAAATGATTAGATCCATAGATTCACACAGAAAAGGATAGAATATCATTTCGGGGCGGTATTTTGAACGTGCTAACGTGGTCTGGTCATTTTTCCAGCAACAACAAAAAAACTTTTCAATCATTTGACGTCCCAAATTTTTAGCTCAGAATTCTGTCGTGTGTGTGGGCGGCAGGGTAATAGTCCATTCTTTTCGTTTGTTTTTAAGTATGCGCGTGTTTGTGTTTTTTTTTTTTTAAATTGCGTCTTCTTTTTTTGTTGTTGGCCAAATGCCTTGCTATGAGCAAATGTTGCGTTCTAGAATAGAGACTACACACAGACACACACAAACACACACACACACACACACACACCGGTAGAAGCAAAAACATTTTAAAAAGGAAATCATCCTTAAAACTAGTAACGCTAGTCGGCATAGAGCGTCCCCTCCCCCTCACCTCCCTCCCCTTAACCTATTGCGCAATTGTTATGGTGCAGCTGTACTCGCTACTCGTGTGTCGTCTTGTGTACTACTCGTGTTTCATTTAGCTGAATTTCGGTTTGCTATCCACTCCATCCCATCCCTTTTTTTTTTTTTGATCAATTTCTCGCAATAACCCCGCTCCCCCGCCCTCCTCAACCCCCCTTAGGCCCTTTCCCTCGACAAGCTCATCCCGTTACATGCTGATAAGCTGATAGTGAGTTTGATTTCGATGACTAGCAATGGCTGCTCGCGTTACACACTGAATAGAATAGCTACAATACAAATCGCTTAAAATCAGATACCCATTGCATTGCCTGACCGTTTTGAGTCGAAGAATAAACATAAACATAAACATATGATCACATATGCGAGTGCGGGAGTATTTATCTCCTTTTGTTTTTGCAATGTAACCTGCGATGTCTTTCATTTCCCCTTCCAGTTCATTTCAGCGTCCCTGCTGTCCACTGTTTTCTCTTCCCGATCATTTCCTAGTTTGCTTGACTGTTTGATGACCGTCTCTCTCATTGGTTTCCGCCCTTTTTTGGTTGCGTGTTCCCATTGCATTGTTAAAACAGCTATCTGCAGTGTAGTATCTGTCGTCTCTCCATCTGATACCCTTCCAATCAACAAAGCGACTATAAAAACGAAACACAAACCCACCTACACCAACACACTCACACATAAACAAACACACACACACTCACACCGAGGCCGCAACTGCATCAACAACGTGAACAATCGCCCAAGCCCAAGAGAGAATGTCATTAATAGGTCGATGTTGCTGCTGTTGCTGCTTTAGGCAATTTAGGGCTCCGATCCGATCCGATCCGATCCGATCCGATCCGATCCGAGGCACAGTCACTCCAGCCCGCCTGCCCACCAATGCATCCCCTTCCCCCGTGAAACCCTTGAAAACGCACGCGCTCTGCCCCCCTCCCCCCCCCTTCGCACACGTTACTGTGTGCGTTTTCATTCATACCTAATTAGCATTATTAGTGCGTTACGTGTGATGAGTTTGTGTTATTCAACCCCCCCCCCCCCCACCCCGCCCCCGCGGCAACCACCATTCCCACTTCCTCACTTTCTCCACTAGCTCCCTCTCATCCTACCTATCCCAAATTCCTTTTATCCGCTAAGTTAAGCCTAGATTTAGAACAATAGGAATCAAACAGTTAGCAATCCAGCCCGACCGGTTTACAAAATTACACTGACACACATACGAGAGAAAAAAAAAGAAAAATGATATAGATATATATATGAAAAAAAAATTATATCTATACATATGTAATGGTATGTATGTGTGTGTAAGTGTATGTGTGTGGGTGTGTTAGTGCTTATAGGGTCCTATTTCAGTAGGGCGATCGCTTGCTGCCACCACTGTTCATGCTGTCGAGCCTTGAGCACAACGATATCATGTACGTAGAAATGAACATAATGAGCTATAACAAGAATTCAACGCCCCAAGGCGATGGTTAGATTGCGCTAAAGGAATAGGACCCATAGCCACATACCCTTCTCGTTCACTCTCTCTCTGTCTCTCTCTCTCTCTCTCTTTCTCTCTCTCTTTCTCCCTCTTTCTATCTCTCTCCCTCACTCTCTCTGTCTCGCTCTCGCTCTTGCTATATATACACTTCTATATATATATATATATATAAACATAAATACATATACATAGGATAGCTATCGATATGTAAGCGTTCCTCTAGTCGTTAGTTTTGTTGTTATCTACGAACATTACTTATTATCGTTTCGTTTCATTTGATCGCTCTCTCTCTCTCTCTCACTCTCTCGTTTCTGTAAGCCCTTCTCTTATTACGTTAAGTTTAGTGGGTTTTTGCCTTTAGTTTTCTTGCCCCCCTCCCCCTCCCCCCCTTCCTTCCTTCCAATTTCATCTCTTCCCTTTTTTTCCTCTTGGGTAGTTCCGTGTTGATGCTTTTTTCCGTGGCCATGCTCTAGCTGGAAACTCAGCCGAAGCTTCCTGTTCATGTCGGCGTTTTTTTTTTTTTGTAATAGGTTGCCGGTGACATGGTACATACAGTTGAGTCCAACTTCTTTTATTAGTAGCACAGTAACTTACCATGCGCCTCCATTGATTGGTTGGTATGCTGACCCAAACAGTGGCATCGTTCTCGTGTCGTTTTCATACGAATTTGGTCTTGCGCTTTTGCCTGGATAAGTTAGTTTGTTCTTGCTGTGGGAATTAGGGACGGGGATTTGCCTTGGCAAATGCAAAAGCCCCGAGAAATTTACCATGCGCCTCCATTGATGCCATCGTTGCTGGGCCACTATGTGGTCAACACATAAAAGTGTTTCCGTTGCAGAGAGAGAGTGCTTTGGAATGAATTCTCGGGGTCTTAGAATAGAGAGCATTACTCATAAAATGTAACTTCTCAAACGGCAATCTCTCTTTCAGTAAATCTCTCTCTCGATTGCTTGCTCCAGTTTGTTCTACAACTGTTGGCAAGACGATTCTATTTGATTTGTCTTGCGTTTTCGCTTGGATAAGTTTGTTTGTTTGGGGAAGTTACCATCAAATGCAAAAGCAATCCGACAATTCACGCCTGTGTATCGATAATACTCAGTTATCCGTCGAACTATATGCACGAAGTAGTAGAGAGAGTGATAGAGAAAGAGAGAATGAGAGAGAGAGAGAGAGAGAGAGAGAGAGAGAGAGAGAGAGAGAGATAGGGAAGGAAAGTGAACAAAAGAAAAGCAAAAAATAGAAAGAAAGAAAAGAGAAACAAAAAGTTAAAAAAAAGCAAAGGAGAAGTAAAACATAATGTAAACACTGCAACCAATGGGGCCTGCAACCGGCCTAACCAACCCAACCCAATCATTCGGAAACGCGCATCAAACGGAACCTACCCAATCCCCTTTTTATTTTCACGTCCCTCCTCTTTAGCAAACCCCTCACCTATCCCCGCCAAAAACCCCTCTACCACTCTTTAAATCTTCGCATAAACATCACTCTAGCAGTAGTGTGTAAAACAAAAAAACCGAAGAGGAAAAGAAAAGAAAAGAAAAACCGACCGAATCCATCCATCTGCCTTTATTGTAAACGCATACCTTTACCCCCCGGTGTTGTCCGCTCGCTGTTCGCAGCGCAGGTGTGTGTGTGTGTTTTTTTTTGTTTGTTTTTGTAGTTGTTGAGCGCCGCCGCCGCCGTCGCCGCCACCGAAGCCGCCGGTGTTCTGTTTCGGTGCAAGGCGGTGGGTGCAGGAGGGTAGGGGAGGGCAATTTTGCCTTTTTTTTTCTTCTTCTTCTTCTCGACGATCGATCAGATCCACCCGTCCGGCGATCTCGTGTGCCGCGCTCTACTCGGCCTCTCTACCACCGTCCGTGGCCCGCCGGCTGGCGCGAGGAGTGTGAGTGCGGGTGGTGGTAGAGGAAGTCGAGCATGAGAGGTGTGGCGGGAAGGGGCGGCGGACGGAACGGAAACTATGATCGAAAAGCCCAATGCCAAAAACCCAACCCAAAAGAAAACAAAAAAAAACAAAACAAAACTCCACGAGGGGAAAAGCATGACGATCGCAAGGACGAAGAGGGAGACAAAACAAAACAAAAAAAAAAAAAAAAAAAGAGAAAGAGAAAGGAAGAGGAACGGCGAAGAATATGATGAACGCCGAAGGAGACGCGCTCGGTGTGTGCGCGGGGAGGCTTCCCCCGTAGGCCCTCCCCGTTTTGTAGTAGTGTGGTGAGGCGTGACTCGTGACGCCCTTTCTTGTGTGCCCTGTGTGCTTTGCAGGTGACCGTATGTTACGTCTTGCGATGGCGTCACGTCACCATCAACACCAGCAGCACCACAGCCACCCCCAACACCACCATCACCACCATCACCATCATCAGCAGCAGCAGCAGCAGCAGCAGCAGCAGCAGCAACAGCAGTATCAACACCTGCAACAACAACAGCTGCTCCATCACCATCATCATCAGCAGCAGCAGCAGCTAAGCAACAACCAGAAGCAGCAGCAGCAGCACCTGTCGTCGGGTTTGCATCCTCGCGAGCTTGCGGCCGGGCTAGTCGCGGTTAACGCGGTCCTCGAAGCGGCCGGTGGCTGCCTAAACGGAAACCGTGCCGCTGAGGCCGCCAGAGCCGGTGGAACCAGTCCCGGTGATGGTCCAGGAAGAGGAACAGGTGGAGGAAGAAGTGGAGCGGAGGAAGGAGGAGGAGGAGGAGGAGGTAGTGAGTGCGGTGAGGATTACGATGGTTGCGATGGTGGTGGCGCAAAGGTTG
>NC_064876.1:2902851-2907851 GCF_943734665.1 Anopheles aquasalis | reverse complement strand
TTGTTAGCGTCAGTAGAAACCAAAGAAGAAGAAGAAGAAGAAGAAGAAGAAGAAGAAGAAGAAAATGTAGAAAAATAACAATACCTTACCACAGAATGGGCGCAGTTGTTTGTAACATGCAAAGGATGCAAACTAAACTTAGTTAGAGAAATGCTCACGTGAACGTGGCATTTAGTATTAACAACAAAAAAAAAAACAAGGGAGAAGTGATCACGCGGCTATACTTGACCATGCAAACAGAATCACATACGCCAGTTGGCGAAGAAAAATAATACGAGAAGAAGGATACTGACATAAGTAGTAGAAAAAGAAGAAGAAGAGGAGGAGAAGGAAAAAGAGAAGAATGAAAACAGAAAAAAAACATAAATAGAAGCATAATAATAACAAGAAGGATTAAAAAAAAAAACAACAAACATACACGGCTCGCCCGTCCTTACATATACAATACATATACAGAAGAGCAAGAGATATATACATAGGGCAGTAGGCAAATACAAAGCAGCATACGGAGATGGGCTCTACACATATATATACACACATTATATATATATATATATATATATGAGCTCGCACGATTCCTTAAACAGTGTGGCGTGAAGCGTAAAATGACAACCGCAGGGTAAGGAGAAAATAATTAGCATTATAAGCGAAAAGGGAAGTAGATGGAGGAGGAAGGAGGGAGGAGGGGCGAAGGTCTGACGCCGGGAGTGGCACGATGCCGTAAACCAAAAAAAAAAAAAAACATTTGCGCGAAGAAGGGAAGAGAGCTAAACCACCAAACAACAACCGAAACCGAAAAAAAGGAAGTCAAAACAAAAAAACAAAAAAAAAAACCTAGATGAATCGTACTATGTGATATTTAGACAGTAGTAGTAACAGTAACCCGTAAACTTAAATCGATTTGGCCTTTAGGAGTTCAACTTGGCGATCAAACTCTACCCGGAAACACTGCGTGGGGCTTTGCCTGTCTGTGTGTATGTGTGTGTGTGTGCCTGTTTGTATGTGTGTACGCAGCAAACATGCGCACACATACACAGACGCACACGCGTACCCTCCCCCCGGGGGGGGGGGGGGGGGTACACACATGCAAACTCGGATAATACGCATAATCGTAGTTAATCCCCACTGTATAACCAGGCAAAGCGGGAGTACTCTGCTCGTCACTCCTTTGCGTCTATTAATGTGTTTGCGTTGCGTTTCTAGTCCGTTGTCTGTCGCTGTTGCAAAAAGGGAGAAGCGGGAACGAACGGCGAAAAACGGGAAAGGAGGGTGGGAGAAGAGGCATTGCGCCTGCGCAATGCCAGTCATATGAGGTAGTGCAGCGTATAATCAATTGCGCGAAGCTCGGCTAGTTAGGGGGGAAAAAGGGAACATAGAGAGAGAGAGAGAGAGAGAGAGAGAGAGAGAGAAAAAAAAAGTGAAATCAACAGCTTTTGCCCAGCGTCTGAGCCCAAGTCCCTGACCTAACGTTTACGTACGATCGGGAAAAGGATGACTACTATTTAACCGATTCCCTATTCCGTCGGCTTATGTGTGAGTTTTTGTCGCTTAGCACACGCGCACGTACGTACTCATGCAAGCATGCACCACAAAACACAGAAACACTTTCATACAGAACAAAACAAAACACCAAAAAAAAAAAAAAACCCCCAGCGATAGCGACATGGCAGTGGCCGTCGTGGACAGCACGACAAGGGGAAGCATGGAAGGAGGCGGTGCGGGGGGGGGGGGGGGCGAGGGGAGGGCGGTCCAGCCCGCCGTCGTCGTCGGAGTCTGTTGTTGCTGTTGAACGACCCTGCTTCAGACCCTGCTGTCCGTGTCGCCGGTTACCGCGCCGCGAGACAAAACAGATTTGTCCTTTGATTTGCGTCATTATGTTCAATGCCTTGATGCCAGGATGTTTTGGATGCGTGTGTTGGTGTGCGTGGACGCGCGGCGAATGTGCTTGTGTATGTGTATGTGTGACGGGGGTGGGAGGTTGCGTGGAGGGCTGAAGTTTGTGTGTACTGGAATGTTAAAGGGTGTGCGGTGACGTTCGTTCAGTTCGGTTTGTCCAGTATGTTAGTGTGAACCTTTTTGCAACATTCGTTCTAACGCTGCACTCCTTCCCCCCACGCCCTACTCCTCTCTACTCTATCTCTTTCTCTCTCTTTTTCTCTCTCTCTCTCTCTCTCTCTCTCTCTGTCTCTCTCTCTGTCTGTTGCTGTCTCGTTTTGTATATACTATTGTTACTTATGTTAGCGACAGCTCGATACGGCGCGCTGATTTGGTTACACATGTATGTTGAATAGTACACACATCATCCACACCCTCCACAGATTCCCTGCCTCCCTTCTACCACCATCCCTCCATCCTTTCTTACCTCATCCGTCTATTCTGTAAGCCCTTTTCTTTTTCTTTTTCTATTTTTTTTTGATATCTTTCATGTCTTTGTTGTCATGTCGGTGTTCAATGCGAAAGTCAATTGCGTGTTTGGGTATGTGCGCGTGCGCGTGCGCGTGCGTGTCCCCGCGATATTCTTTCTGGTGTCGACTTAGACCTTTCCTTGTTGTAGACCCACGCCACCCCCCCGGGGGGGCTTATCGACGATCGCCAAAAGAAATCGCAAGGCATGCTTGTGTGGGTGGGGTGGGATGGGGTGGGATGGGGTGGGTGTGTTTTTGGGTGTGTGCGATTAAGTCCGCTTTCGCTGGCCAGGGAAACCTGTTGTAGGTGCTTTTCAGTCCATCTGAATTCCGTGTGTATCTCTTCCGTATGTTGTTTCTGGTTGATCTCAATGATCTCTTCTCCCTCATTCTCGATGTTCTCAAGTGCTCTCTGTCTCTCGCGCGTTAATCTCTGTCTCTCGCTCTCACTCCCTCTCTGTCTCTGTCTTTGTTTCACTATTGTATGTAGTAATAATCCTCTCAACCCGTTTTTTGCGATCTCATTGTGTCCTTTATTGTACTCTATGTGTGTGTTGTTTACTCCTTCTTATCTACTCGTGCAAGGACACCACCTTTTTGCTAAAGCTATTTGTTTAACCTTGATATTCATTCCTCCTAGTTTTCTTGTTGTTGCTGCTGTTGGTCAAGAGCACAAAGCAAGACCCGCAAAGACAACGAGAAAAGATAAAAAAGAAAAATGAATACACAGAACACTTAGTACTTTTACTACTACTACCACTACTACTATTACTACCAATACTACCACTACTACAACTAAGACTGCAGATAAAAATAAACACAAGAAACAAGGATCTTAAACACCAGCAACAAGATACAGGCTAGTCTTACAGGCAGGCAAAACCAGCTATGTCTCTCTCGTTCTACTCCTCCCCTCCTTTCTTTCTCTCTCTGTTTCCCTCTCTCTCTCTCTCTCTCTCTCTCTCTCTTCCTTTCTCTTTCTCTCTCTCTCTCTCTTTCTCTTCCTACTTTTCTCTGTAATACAAAATCATGTTACATACGCAGTGTACATAGAGACCAAACCATCAACAAATATCGTGGTCCGATTTCATATGAATTTCAACGACTGTAAATTTGGGTCGACCTGACGCGGTCGTTAACTGACACAAATTACATCTTTCAGTTGGCTAAACCGTTTGCCCCCCCCCCCCCCCCCCCTTTGGTTTGCTAGGCCACCAATAAAAAGGATAGTAATAATAAAAAAAAATAATAAAAAAAACTAACAATATCTATAATATTAAAAAAAAATAACAATAATAATAGTGATGATAATAATAAAACATTTAAAATACTACTAATAACAATAATCGAAACAAACACCCACCCTTCCCCTCCCAGAACATGCAACAGTGTGCGCTTTTTACTAAGGATGTAAAAAAAAACACACGCCAACTTACATCAGCTTGTGACTGTGCGCCTCTTGTGTATGTGTTGATTTGTGCGCAGTGTGTGCGAGAGCGATGCGATTGATTGACACTGGCGCGTGGCCCGTGACCTGCACGGCCCCTCTGTACAGTTACTACGTGAGAAAAGGCACCGCTGGTCGGCTGATCGACAAAGGGCACCACATTGGAAAAGATAGGCATTGGTTTTGTTTGTGTGCGCGTGTGTGTATGTGTGTGTGTGTGTGTGTGGGTGTACGTGTGTAGCTTATCGTGTTAGTGGGAGTCTCCTCGTCTACAGCCGCCATACCCTGCTGTTCACATTGATAGAATTCTGTCCAAAAGATGAGCACACATTCTGCTTCGAAAGGAACATAAACATATCGGGCGGGCGGCCGTTCTGTGTGTTCTGGGTTCTGTGAACTCTGTCGATCCACCGTCTCCCGCACCTTTCACATACACATAAACAATCAAACAAATAGACACCCCGCAACCCCCCCCCCCCTCCCCCCCCCCCCCCCGAAAGGGATGATAAGGGATCAAAGAGCAGATCATCAAACCAACACAGACACACATTTTATCCGTACTTTTTCGTCCTTTCTTTGCCCTTTCGTTTACAACCGCCCTGACGTCTCCACCGTGGTGTTGTTGAGACCTTCTGGATAGACTTTCCTTGGATTTAGCACGCGGGGCCAGTGCACTTTGCCTGAGAAATTGCTTCCTGCTGCCCGAAGCTCAACTTCCCTTGTATAATGATTAGTCATTCCTATTCGCTTTTTTTTTTGGGCCTGTGTGTGTTTGTGTGCGGGTGTGTGTGTTTTTGGTGTCGCAGGGGGAATTGTGGTATGTGCTTTCACAGTACAATCTGGCAAACTAGGTCTTATTTGACAAGTGGCAGCTATTGCCAAAGATCATAGAAGTAGGGATCATTCGACTATAAACTCTCCTCTAGTCTGGCTGTTGCAGTAAAGATCACACTTTCTGTCTGTCTCCCACTCTCTTGAAGTACACTCACCCATCTTTCCAGTGACTTTCTCTCTTCCGTCTCTTTCTCTCTCTCTCTCTCTCTCTTTTACACAGCCACACATGCATATACACCCACACGTGCATTCACGCGCATATTCTTTGTCCTTGGGTCGATTTGTACAATACGGTCTGTCTGTATCTCTGATCC
>NC_064876.1:2890351-2895351 GCF_943734665.1 Anopheles aquasalis | reverse complement strand
AAAATCTCATTATTTTTTTTTTCTTCTAAAGAATCGGTAGTAGCAATGGCAAACAGCCAATTGTGCGCAATAAGTAATGCGCGTTTCGTTAAGGATAAAGCATGGAACTTGGCACCAAGTGAATCTGTGGAACACGGCACATTTTTTTTCAAACCCTAAATCTTTGATTTTTGTAACACCCAAAAAAACAATGTGGTCGAAAATAGTTCCCGCTCCTCATCAGATATACAAATTTAAACCAAACCATAACTTTGAGCTTTGTGCCTTGTTCGTGTAGCATTGGCTGGCTGCTGACACGCATTTAGCACGTACGTGGCACCACCGTTCTGTGTAGAGCCGGTGTTACGGATGATAGCTTTCTTTTTTTTTTTATGTTTGTTATGTTGTTAATCTAATTTTTGTTTTTTTTTTTTTGCTATAGCTGTAGGCGTTCCCTAATTTTCTTCACCATTCTCTTGCGCTGTTAGTAGGCAGCTTACAGTATTCCGTAACTCAAATCAAATCAGTAAACGTAGATCCTTGATCCATTCGTTCCAGTAGTGATGTGCTTGTGTACGCGCGCACCTGTCTGTATGAGAGAGAGAGAGAGAGAGAGAGAGAGAGAGAGAGAGAGAGAGAGAGAGAGATAAAGAAAGCGAATTATTATGGATGTGTATGTGAGAGAGAGAGAGAGAGTTTGTGTGTCTGTATGAGTTGATAGCGAGAGCTTTTTGTTCGGAAGGTACACCAACGGTGGCATTTGGAGCCCTCCAGAGACCCAGAGGATACTTTTACTGTTTTTTTTTTGTTGTTGTTTTGTTATGCGGGAGGGACGGGACTCCGGTTCAAGACTGGGCTGGGCTGGGCTGGGCTTCGCACAACGCTCTAACAACTAATGACACCTCGAACGCTCAACATGGCGGAGGGTTCCCCGCGGTTGGTTCCTGTGATGTTCTCGCTTCTCTCTTCCTTCGTTCGTTTGTTCCGCTGTTCGTTGGTATGATTCACCTCCGTTAATGCTTACCAGTTAGAAATCGTACGTGCAATAATCGCTATTTAAGCTTAATATGGTTACTAGGAATCGTAGATATGTGCGAGCGCGCTGATGCTGCGTTCGAGGGGGTGAAGCGGGGAAGTCCCCCGGGGGGGGGGGGGGGAAGAATGATTGATCGACAAAGGATGGAAGCGGATCCAATGATACACAAACAAACAAGCAAACAAAACAAAACAAAACAAAAAACCAGAAAACAAACGCAAACAGGAAAAATGGTCTCTACTAAATGCGCCTCGATGGCGGGTTGCGCATGTGTTTGGTGCAACAGTTCCGGCTTACTTTACTCTCCCATTTGCTGGTTACGATTCTTATTCTTGTTATTATTCAGTTATTTGTGGTGGCATTTTTGGGTAGACAAGGGGAGAGGAAGCGGGTGGATTGGGATTGGGAAGGCGGAGAGAGAGAGAGAGAGCTGTATGAAGTGATCTTACCTGATGTGGTTAACGATGATATGATTATGATAATGATGATGATGATGATGATGATGGATGAAAATATAAAACGTGTGTGCGCGTGTGTAAAAATTCAAGCAGGGTAGGGAGGGATGGTTGGTGTTGTTGTAGGGTGAGCGAATGAGAGAAGGAGAAAGAGAGAGAGAAGGATGTGGTCGAAGGGAATTGATAAACAGTAAAAGGTACCCTCTTGCCTCACGTCGTCGGCGTTAGCTAACACCATCTCCAAAACCATCACCACCAAACAAACAAAACAAACAACCACACGCACTTAATATGACGTGAATAGCGTGTAGTAAATTAAATTAGAAAAGAAGATTGTAAAAGAAACTCCAACAAAGGATACTGATTCGGCACAGAGGGGAGAAGAAGAAAACTACAAGAAAACATGGCAGCGAACACTCGTTGAAAGAAGATGAAAATGGACGAGAAATACAGACACACACACACACACACTGACACACAACACACACACACAAACATATACAAACTTCACGCCAATTTTACACATCCAGCGCACAATACGAAACAGCGATACGCGAGCGCTGAGATCATCATCCTGTTTGTTATAATTTATACAACAACAAAAAGAAAAACATCAACAAACAACAACAACAACAACAACAAACAACAGCAAACAAACACTTGCATAATTTATATTTGATGACTAAAAGACTTAATAAAAACAAAGTAAAGAAAAAGTTTGAAAAAAATAACACCTCTTGTCACCCGTTTATTGGTTTTTTGTTTGGGGGTTTTCTGATCTGACCGCGAGCGCGAGCGTGCAGTGTTGACGTTTGTGAAGAGAAAGAAGAAGAAGAAGAAGAAGAAGAAGAAGAAGAAAAGCAAGGACGTGACAAGCACGCAGGAAGTGAAAGCAGCAAAAATGTAGAGGAAAAACACAGGGCGCAGCAAGAACGTTTGTGATGGTGCGAGAGTGGGCGAACGAATAAGATTGGCGAGGATTCTGCAGGCCGAGATAAGAGATACTAGCCGGGCGGACCGGATTGTTCACAAAATTGGGCCGGGACGAAACAAGCAAGGAAGGAAGCAAGAAGATCGCATAAAAACAAGGGCCGCGAATCGGAGAAAATCGAAACTCAAGTGATATCCGCATGGCACGGCGAACAGACGACTTATCCCCGGTGCTTTTTTCTCTCTTTCTCTCTCTCTCTCTCTCTCTCTCTCTCTCGGTTTCTCGAATCTTTCCCCCTCTCTTTGTTTCTCTCTCTGGCTCCCTCTCATTCTCTATCTACTCTACTATCTATCTATCCCCCCGAGTTCTCTTACTCCTTTTCCGTTTCTCAGGTTAAGGCCAAGGGGTTAAGGTAGAGCTAAAAATCCGTGCGGGGGGGGGGGGGGGGGAGGTAAACGCAGCCACCAAATCACGCCACACAAGGTGTGGCGCTCGTTGTCTCGCGGTGTTGACCACCCGCGGTGTGGCCCTGGCTGCCAACGACTTCCGAAATCAGCGTTTCGGCAACTCCGACCGTCACCCAGTGATCACTAACGCATCACCAACAGGAGCAGGGTTTTTTGTTTCCCCCCGCTTTTTAGTATCTCACCCAGAGAAAAGAAAAGAAAAGAAAAATCCAGAAAAAGACTGCGCCCACGGCGGTTCGTCGCTTCGCCGGGCGTCCAAGTCTTTGGTTTTTCTCTCCACAGAAGAGTCGTCGCGGTAGGGGAAGGGGGTCTAAACAGAATTTTACCGTCACGGGTCGACTGAGTCGAAGGGTGAAGGGTGGCAAACGTAAAATTAATCCGTTTTTGTTTTCGTCAAAATTCGAGCTTGCAAGAGAGAATCGTAATTTTTTTTTTTTTTTTTTGGAGAACCTGGGTTATCCAGCAAGCGACGAACCCGAGGAGCTGGCGGCCAAAAATTGATTATCCACCAATGCTCCAAAGCAGGCCGAAGGCCGGAGAGCCTGATGCCAGTGCTATTGGCATGACCAGCGCTACCGCCCCCCCCCCCCCCTCCCCATACCCCATTTCGACAACGTTTTCTTCAAACGTTTCACTATCATCGCTTCCGCTGTGTGTGCGTGTTTGTATTTGTGTGCGGGGGTGTGTGGATGAAAAATTAAATTCTCTCTCTCTCTCTCTCTCTCTCTCTCTCCTCTTTTGTACCCCTTTTTGGGGAGAGAGAGAGTGGGAAGGGAAGGGTAGGGGCATCCATCTATCATGTATTCCACTCTTCCTTCTTCTTCTTCTTCTTCTTCTTCTTAATTAGTGTGCGCGTGTATGTCTATGTTTTTGTATGTCTGGAGGAGGGAGGGGGTGAGGAGGGCGGGTTGAGTGTATGTGTCTCACTAGTATCGAAGAATCGAGTTCATCTTCTTCTTCTCCCTTTCAAGCAGCAACCTTCCCGTAGTTTATGTAGCACCCTTCACGCTTCAGAAAACTTTTTCACTACCAACACTACCATCCACCACCACCCCTACTCCCCCCCCCCCCCCCCCCCTATTTATCCCACTAACTTCCCAATGTTCATTCGTTCGCGCGTGACGACCTGGCGCCCACTGGCATGCGGCCATGTGCCACTGGGTGACACAAGTAACAGGCAAGTTCCGGTTCAACACTGGTGTGAGGACACACAGATAATCGCTTATTCTCATCTTCTACTGTGAGTGCCGCGGAGAAGGGGTCATTGTATTGTTTCATTCAGTTAAGATCCCCCAGAGTCGTGAGGGCGAGTGCGATCACCGAAGCATCTGGGATCGTGCGAATCGCCACCAGGGTCACCATTCTCTGCCAACAGCAACTACGCTTTCTTCTATTCGTTTGTTTGTATTCTATTCATTCTCTTCTACTTCTGCTACTACTAATACTACTAATACTTCTGCTATTACTACTTCTTCTACTATTACTACTACCACTACTTCTTCTGCTCTTTTAGTCATTATCGTCTGAATTAAAGTTTTGATAAACGTTTCTTACTACTCGCATATCCAATTAATCTACCTTACCTTTACATTTGCGGTTACCCAAACACCATCAAGCCGCACCCCGCTCCTGCAAGCGCCTTCGTGTGCTTTGTGCGCAGGCCACCTTTTGTATGCATCATCGTTTGCAACCGTAACCACCGTATTGCGTTTTGTTTTATTTTTTGGTTGTTTTTTTTTTGTTATTATTATTTCGGGGCACCGGGGTACCTTCGGCACGCCACAGTCAATCAGCAACTGCTAACTGCTCGTTCCCCCCGGGGTGGGCACTCCATCTCGGTATATGAGCTTTGCTTGGCTTGGCTGGGCGGCGGGGTTGTTGTTGTTTGGACACCGAGATTGGCCACCGGCACTGGCCTAGCCGTTCTCTCCGATTGCCCGTGCCCGTCTTGTGTCTCGGCCCAAAGGATCAACGGGAGCCTGGCTCGCTCGCCAGCTCGCCCGCTGTACGCGGTTTACCCTTCTCGAATATCTTCTGTGCATTAGAACGATAGCGTGTTACCAACAGGTCTTCTGGCTATTTCCATCGCTCCCGTGTCTCTCTCTCTCTCTCTCTCTCTTCTCTCTCTTCTC
>NC_064876.1:2870351-2882851 GCF_943734665.1 Anopheles aquasalis | reverse complement strand
GGAGGAAATCCTTTTCTCATTTTTTAAAAGTGGCGTGACAGAGAATGCAGCATGATCATTTTGCATCATTAGACAAGCAAACACACAGACACATACACACGAACACACACACACTCGTACACTCACACACAGACGCGTCCGTGAATTTTACCGCGTCTGCGATCTGCAACAACTATCCTTCGTCATTTCCCCATGGTTGTCGTTCCTTGGCGCACCTCATGCACCGCGTTTCGAAAACGCGTTAAGTGTATGATCCGCACGTTCGGGGTGGGAGGGGGGAGGGAGGTCTCGAGGGATTTTCAGCTCAACAGCTACTCTACTAGTGTTTCAGTCACGCACCCTCTTAGCGTGCCTCAATTCCTCCACCCCTCCGCCATTCGTTTCGCTAGACAACTGATGGCCGAACCTTTGTACATTTGTGAGGTTAAAAACAGAACACTGGTGTGGATGGACCAAACCGGTGCCGGAGTCTTTTTTCTTGCAGCGGCAACCCATTTCCCCTTTATGGGTGAATCGAAACAAAAACTAAATATAAAAAGTAAAACACCCGCACCCCCTCCCCCCCTCCCTACCCACAATGAATCATCAATGCTCAAAAACGATTATCTAAACATGGAAAGGCTCATAAGCGAATAATAATCATAAACAAGCAACACAGAGACAAACAGCAAATAAAAGAAGAAGAGCAAGGAGAAGCAAAAGGGGGGAAAGCTGAAAAGGAAAAGTAAGAAAGCTAGAAACATAAAGATTTATCACGAAAAGCTGTTCGTTGGTTCAAATTTCGTTGGTGCAAATAGTAAACAATGGAAGAAAACCTCGCGCAACGAATGTCAAAAGGGAACAAAATATGTGAGAAATGAAAAAAAACCAATATAAGTCTGAAAATGGATATAGTGTGTATAGGAAGGAAGCCGAGGCGGAGGCAGCGGAAGACCGAGGAGAAACAAGGAAGAGAGAAACGAAAGAAACAGAGCAAAACCAACCTCTTTATATATATATATATATATTCTCGTATTCTGCCATAAGCTGCGTTTACACGAAGCGCAAACGTGCAGCACAATCTGTGGTAAAACCGTGGGAAACTGCGTGGAAAAATGTTGCTAAACGACGGGGCGACGGCAAAATTATTTGTCCCCAAAACAAAAAAAAAACTAACTCGATACGAGTTACATTTTAGCGACAGTCTGTGTGCTCCATTTTGCTTTTCTTTTGTTTTTGTTTTTTTTAGCGGTTAACGTGTGTTCGATTGTGACTTTGTTTAATGCCCCCCCCCCCTTTTTTTAATCTGCAAAAGGCATCTCAATTTTGCTCAATCACGGATCAAAAGTAATGGAATGGCTGTCAGTACAAACCGGGATACACATATTTTAACGCGGTCACACGAAACGGCACAAATGGACATTATGATGACGGTGTGGGTTGCGCAGGGTTTTCGCTTCGTGTATACTCGGCTCTACACTACAAAACAGAAAAGTAAAAAAAGGTTATTTTTGCTATCTTTGTAGTGTGATCAGTGTAGCGTACCCCGGTGGGTGTTGTTTTTTTTTCATTTATGATTCAAGACGCGAATGAGCTTACTTGTAACAGCGATACTAGAGAACAGATTCCCGCATACGAGAGAGAGACAGACAGAGAGAGAGAGAGAGAGAGAGAGAGAAGCCCGGATAGGGATGGAGATGATGTGAGAATTAGACATAAACAAGATACAAACAATTGTAAAACGCACACACACCAACACACACACACATACACTCACACACAAAAATGCGAATATTTCTACACAACATATGTATATATATTACTTATGTACATATATACTAGATTGAGGGAACAGTAATCCATTATTTTGTTGGGTGAAATTCAACACATATAAAACGGCGATGGTCGATCTCCTCCCTAGCTCCTGGGCGATGCTACGACTTCGAACATGCCCATTTACGCCCAGTATTTTTGTAATGTGATCGACCTTTTCAACGATCGGACTGCTAGTGCTAGTGCTAGTATTTATTGCACATCAACAATCGACGAAACCAAAGCTGCGCATTCTTTTTTTCTTTTTTGTTCGAGACAACCAGAGCCACCGTAAACACCTTTCAAAAATTCAGCAGCATAATGTATGTGCTTCAATATGCTCTTTGTTGACTTCAATTTAACAGAAATGACAAACACTAAAGGATTTTTGTTTTGTTGTTGCGTAAAACGTACCGTTGAGCGCTAGCGGGAGCTCCGAAAAATAATGGATTATTATTTCCCCTCAACCTAATATCTATTAAGGAGTATGAATTAATTCTTGCCGTGTTTCTTCGTCTGTTGTGAGCTCACTACAACAACTAAACCTATGCGTTAATGAAAGAATGATCCTTCGACAGCTACTACTTTCTCCAATCGTTCAGATATTTCCTAGCTTCCATGTCGTTATAACTCTAGGTTGGAAGAGATCCCGGTTTCTGATGCTTTCATAAGCGCAACCAAATCATTCTTTTTTTTTTAATCATCACCATGACAGTCAGCCACATTTGGAACCGTGGCGTATGGTTGACCACATGTTTCAGAGAATGTGCCAGTTTTTTCCCCCTTTTAAAATGAGTCCGGAGTGCTGTCAATTGTTTATCATCATACGTTTTGGCCTGTTCAGGTCTGGACTCTTGGTCTTTGAAGCGAATGGTCGCTACTTTTAAACCGATAAATGCCATATATTGTATAAAATAATATGTAAGACGAACGAAGAAGGCAAGAATGAATTCATACTGATAGTTCATTTTCAGTGTCGAAGACATCAACAGGACCACTTGAACAAATCGGTGCTTTTTTTGTAAAGCAGTATATGATGATTTTGAGTTTTGCCAATTGGTCCTTGAACATTTCAAAAGAAAATTGTGGAATAAATTTGAACAAACAAATCTTGCTATCACTACTTCTTACTTTTATTGCACTTTGGTTTACAGGAGATTGAAATAGGACCACTACGCTTAAACTATGCCCAAGTCAGTTTGAGGCCAAAATCTGTTATATAATTTTCGTATTTAAAACATTAGCTCTTATTGCTCATGGTTAAAGAAAAAATCAAATTATCCTGGTCGATTCAGTGGACCGAAACTCTTAACTAATGCCGATGGGAATGGCGTACCATGGATTCTGATTGTTCTCCAAACATAATTCACAGTTATTCGATTTCTAAGGTTCAATTTGATCATTTGCAGAGCAATGGCACTTTACGGGGATTCAATTTTGCTTATCAGATTCAATTTTGCTCATGAATCAACCTCCGAATGTGCGCAAATCAGACTGCCCGGCCAAAGTTTCCCTAGCTGGTTGGTAAATATTTATAAACCACCAGCAATCGAGTGTCTAAGAGTAGTTTATCACAGCCAGTAAATGGTTGAGTAATCTTGAAGTATTAAAAACAAATACAAACAGACTTTCCACTACTAAAATTATGTACAGTGCGGCTTTCGGCCTACGTTTTGTCTGTTGATTTCTGTCACATTCCAGTATATAAAAAAACGAACTAAAATAATACTAAGGAAGCCATATTGTTTGCCTTCGAGATCCGTTAGAGTTTTAGAGGATACACAAATGAAAAAAAAAGTCTGGTCGTATTATAATATTCAATGCATTTAGCATGGTCCTCGCAAACCAGACAACCCTGAATTGGATAAAGCAAAGCTAATTTATTGTTTAAACGGATTTTAACGCACACCATTTGTAGCAATAATTGACACACAGTGCCGTTTTACTACTGCTTTTTTTTTTAATTCGGTTTTACCAACAAATCAGCGATGAGGTGGTCCTATCAATGTGCCTGGCAAAGTGTATACACATACGTATATTAATATATGTGCAGACACAGACCAAACTAGTTACCATACAGGTCAATTGATTTTAATGTATCCATAAGTTTGGAGTTTGTCTTTTTATTTTCTCGAATCATGATTAATCTCGAAAACGGTAACGTCCAAGCACGCGACTCCTTTCTTTACAATAAAAGGAAAAAAAAACGAGAGGAAGAAAAAGTGGGCAGAGGGTCACACACAAGTCCAACTTTCCCCTGTACACCCCTTCCACCTCGTTCCGTTTTCCCCTGTCTCGCGACGTTGGAGAGCCAAACGCACTCTAGCAGGGGGCAATTTGGGCCTAGCGATGGTCATTCGTGCGGTAATTCGAAGCCCGAGAGACAGTAGAACGAGTGCGTTGTGGGTTGTAGAAATGAACATTGTTTGAATTGCAAGAAAAGATAAACATTATTTGAACTTCCTTGAACTAACGATAACTATAACCAGAGAAACCACACATACAATCATAGCGCGCACGCGAGGTATGGCTGGTATGTGGGCATGTTTCTTAAATTAAATAAATCGAAAGAAGAAAAAAAACCAGCCAAACGATAAAGGGAATAACGTGCTGCGATTCCATACACACAACAAAGAACAACAAGCGTGGCAAAGGCAACAAAAAAAAAGAAAACATTCATTCACATAGTTACCTATTGTGAGGCGGGGACTTGGCGCCTGTTCTACATTGATCAAAATACGGTGAAAGGTGTTACGCGAGGGGATGGACACCTATTTTTTGATTTCTTCTAATCTCCCATCTTCACCCTCCCGACGTTTCACCCTGTTTCAACCGTTTTTGCTCATCCTAAAACTTGTGTAAGATGGAACATTGAAATCTTAACGCTGAACACTATGGCATCGTAAAGATTTGATTCTATACCAATAAGCTACCAATAGATGTATACAATCAAGCATGTAAGGAAAATCAAATAATAGTGTATTATAATAACAGTAAAACGATAGATACAGAGAGAGAGAGATACACATAGACAGAAAAAGAAAAAGAAAAAGAAAGTGAGAGAGAGAGAGAAATGGGAAGTGTATGAAAGAACTTATAACCGTTGCGTGTATGGAACAACAATTGTATGCAAAAGTTTTATTGTAATACAACTGACACGATATGTGTTTGAAGAGCAAACGTGGTGAAGTTAAAGGCAATGGATGAAGAACAGAACCACACATATAAATCATCATTCGTAGCATGGGAACGCAGGCAGACAGCAGGCGGAGCAGGCATGAAGAGAAAGCTGGAAGAGAGATAAAAAAAAACCATGACATGACATAGAATTTTTACAACGCAAATCATACGAAGAACCAAAGAGAGTGGGAGAAAACTCGCAACCCGTAGCGGGTGGGTAAGATTACTTTTATTGCAAATCTGTCTAACCCCGCCCAAAGCCACCGCCCCTTCCCTCCCCTTCTCTCCCTCCCCGTCACGGACTGATCCGGACTGATTCGAGTCGATCCCGCTGGTGGGTGGTAATGAGCAAGATTCCGCAACAGCAAATGGTGCCCAGCCACAACCGGGGGATGGCAAATTTGAGGGACAAAAACCCAGTGGGCCAGAGGGAAAATACAGTGTAAGAGGGAGCGGGTAACGCAGAAACGAAAAAGATAATCTCTACTCCCCCCTCCCCCCTCCCCTTCTCTTCTAAACGGAAATAGTCCAACAACGCGACATTCTCAACGCATGATCATTCTCAAGCATTCTTACAGACAACTACTGGGTTCCATAGATAATAAATAACATTTTTTCGATACGTTCTGATTGAAAATTTAAACAAACAAAAAAAAAACAGTCAAAGCATTGTCCTATATAATTCTTAGCATTAAACAAGTGAAGCTAAGCTAGTGTTGGAAAAGCAAGCAAGCTAAATGGAAACAGCAGCAACAGCAGCAACAACAACAACAACTGCAAGAAAACCCTTACTGTGGCCATCCATTCACTGGAGTGAACAAAGTTGTAAAAATAAAAATATCTTGAAAAAAAAAGAAAGTTGGCACCACGACTACGTTGTTTAGCCGACTGGCTGGCTGATTATGCCGAAATGGTACCTACACCAATGTTCGTCATCTACGGCCGGAGAAAGGGAGTGAGTCTTTTCAAAGTGTTCATCCATTGCCCGGTAAATGATTTTCTTGCTTGTTGGTTTTGCCGATCCGAGTAATAACAAATTGCATTTCTTATTCCCTCCGTTGTGCTGCAACGTACGTTATTTTGAATGGAATTACTCGCGATCGGTAGCGGTTACACAAGCGCACGATATTTCCTTTTTTTCTCTATTCATTTTTTTCATCTTCTTTGCGCGAGCTACTGAAAGAATAAGCGCGGAAGTTTGTTTTTGTTATTGGCTACAAACAACAGCGTTTTTTAAAGAGGGGTTTTTTGAAGGGGGGTACATGTTTTTCACATTTTTTCCTGAATGCTGATCCTTTCAAGAGTATTGTGTTAAAGTTTTGGATCAATCGGGGAAAAACTGACAAAGATACAGATTTTTGAAAATCCGCGTTTCATACAACGCTCCATGCACCTCGCTACTTTGAGTCGGTTCCCATTCTGTACCGTAAAAACTACTGGACCGATCGATTTGAAATTTTTAACACATAATTTGTACACTCTTAGCTAAATAGTCCCGTCAAGATTTCATGAAAATTGTTGATACTTTTTTTAAAACGAAACTTTAAAAATCGTGTTTTAAGCAAAATGACAAAAGCATTACTATGTAAACTTAAAAAATCTGCCAAAACTTGAAAAATTAGATTATCAACAAAAACTTGACGGGGTTATTTAGATAAACTTATAATCTTTCAAACGAGTATTGATTTGTACTTTTTAGATGACCCGTCACGCAGCTACGATGGGCACCGTAAAAAGTACCTTTGCGACGACATGCCTACCTAAATTTGATGCCATGGAATAGTTTTTCAATGAATGTTGCTCAAAACATTACCAAATATTCTTCAAAAGTTGTAGATCAATATGCCATTTACTTGAAAAAATAAAGTTGAATGGTTACGTTACAAAACATCGTCAAAAACGGGCCTTTTTTGGGCTCGAATACCGAAAATACCGAAGCCCCCACCGCTATAAAGTAGCAACCAGTCCGCGGGCCATTTCACCACATAACTTGAAGGTGTATGGTTTTATTGAATGTTTTCTTTTTCCCACCAAGTGGTTACCCCACCGGAAAAACGAAATAATGTGGTTCCGTTACCATAAACCCGACCATGGAGGCGCCTGTCGAAATGGAGGCGCCAGGTAGGCGTAGTTTCACGGATTTGTAATTGAAATTTAAATCGCAAAATAATGTAGCGAATACATAATGTTGAACCCCTCCCTCTCTAAGATGATTTTATTATACCATTGAACCCTTGAAAGTATGCATCTTTTTAGAGACGTAGATTTTGTTTTTCTTTTACCCAAAAAATACATACAGCATTCAATTAAGGAACAGAACATAGCATAAGTAAATTATAAGAGATTGAAATTTTCCGTTAAAAAAACTTGTTTGCACAGTGCTTTCCATGATTTTATCTCTCGGTTTCTCCTCTGCACGGTGGTCTGCGCTAACCGGGCATTCCGGGTCGGATCCGCCGGAAACGTGTTGGCGAATCCTGTGTGCGCGCACCTTTAGCTCGACATTTCTCGATGTGCTCGAAATGAAACTGTGAAACTCGAATCGAGCTCCTGCTGCTCGAGTGCATTCGTCTTTCATTTTCTTTTTCGTTTGTTTTTCTTTTGGTTTCGTTGTAACAACAAAGCTATTGCCGTTCGAGGGCTGCTGCTGTTCCTGCTGCCTGTGTGTCTGCCGCCGCCAACCCCACCTCTCCACGGCGAAAGGGATCCCTCCACGGCCGACATCATAGTCACAAAAAGTGTGGAACAAAAAGGGCAAAATCTATTCGCGTCCCCTCCGTTCATGGTCGCCTTGTATCCTGACAGCAACAACAACAACGACGACGGCAGCGACGGCAGCGACGACGAAGACAACAATTGTTGCTCGCACCACTTGGTCGCTAACGCATCCTTCCGAGCATTCCCGTACTTGATCGCGGTCTCGCGCGCGCGCGTGTGTGTGTGTTCCTTTGTGCTGTTGCTGCTGCTACAGCTGGAGCGTTGGAACCCGGCCCCGGGACCCTCTGGACCAGGCGTGTGGCGTGTGACTTAGTGCTTGGCCCGCAGGAGGAGATCGAGATGATGAGGAGCAAGCATCAGGCAGCGTCCAGCGGCAGTCTGTGAGTGCACACCGAGTCTGCTTCCCATTCCCACTCGGTTACCCAATCAACCATCAAAGTCAGCGCAAACAGCACCCACCCAGCTCAAACCGACCCATTCCGACCGACCACGGCCACACGGCCACACGGTGACACGGGGCCGCTGCTGCTGCTTAGAAAGGAAAACGCTTAGAAAAAAGAAAAAGGTAATCTATTTGTTGGCTGTCGCGGCGGAGCACACGGCCATGGCGTGACGTGTGGCGAGGGAACGGGAACGGGAACGGGAAGGGAAGGGAAGGGAAGGGAAGGGAGTGGAGTGAAGTGGAGTGGAGCGTAAGTGTCAACACTGTGCCCATCCGCCCCGTCCCCGTATGTGTGTGCAACCTTGGCGAGCTGAGCACAGCGCGAACGAACGAGTGAGTGAGTGAGCCAGCGAGTGAGCGAGCGAGCAAGAGAATGAACGAACGAGCTCGGGGCAAACGCATCAGTGATCGTGGTGCAGCAGCTGAACCTGAAACGCACCCTCCACCGAACAACCGATTCATCCGTCAAGCAACCATCAATGCTCAACCCCACGGCACCGGACCGGTACCAACCCTGGAACCACCCTGCAGCCCTTCCAGGCAGGCGCGAGAGGGGCCCCCGCAGAGGATTTGCCCTCTCCATTATGGAGCATAGGTGGCCAGCTGCCGAACCTGCACGCAGAAAGTGCAGTCGACAATCAATCGTGAATATCTGCCACGCGAATCATTTAGACAAATTGTCAAACAGCAAAGTGTGTTAGGGAGCGACAAAGAGAGAGTGAGAGAGAGAGAGAAGGGGGTGCAAAGTATGGATGATGATACCCAGGCACCGGACCAAAGTGGAACCGGGACCAAAGCACCAGAACAGGGACGAAGCTGAAGGACACCTGTTACACATGGTTGTTGCTGCCCGTTCTCTTATGTCCCCCCCTTTGTTTACCGGCATTGATACTGCATCTTGGACTACATCCCCTGTTCCAGGGCGATCGCTGAAGCACACGTAACCACCCCGTAACCGCACATATACAGTATGCAAAGAAAAGGTTTATCCGCCCCCGTGCAAGCATTTTTTTCATTTTCACTTATTTTGCAAGGAAACCTATGGCCTAAAAATGTGTATTACATATCAATGATTTTGTTTTTTGTTCTTCTTTACTGTGCTTTTTACATTTTCTTAAAATATCTCCTAGAACCAAAGATATAACAAAAACAGTCGGCCAAGGTACGAAAAGCACGCAAAGAAACCTTTATCCACCGTCTTGAATGCATTTTTTTGATTTTCACTGATGTTTCAGGGAAACTCTCAGCCTAGAAATGTGTATTACATATCAATGGTTTTGTTTTTTATTCTTCTTTACTGTGCTCTTTACATTTTCTTAAAATATCTCCTAGAACCAAAGATATAACAAAAACAGTCGGCCAAGGTACGAAAAGCACGCAAAGAAACCTTTATCCACCGCCTTGAATACATTTTCTTCATTTTCACTGATTTTTCAGGGAAACTCTCAGCCTAGAAATGTGTATTACATATCAATGGTTTTGTCTTTTATTCTTCTTTACTGTGCTCTTTACATTTTCTTAAAATATCTCCTAGAACCAAAGATATAACAAAAACAGTCGGCCAAGGTACGAAAAGCACGCAAAGAAACCTTTATCCACCGCCTTGAATGCATTTTTTTCCATTTTCACTGATTTTTTAGGGAAACTCTCAGCCTAGATATGTGTATTACATATCAATGGTTTTGTTTTTTATTCTTATTTACTGTGCTCTTTACATTTTCTTAAAATATCTCCTAGAACCAAAGATATAACAAAAAACAGTCGGCCAAGGTACGAACAGTACGAAAAAAAATGTTTATCCACCCTCATGTCTTTCATTCTTTTCGGCATTGTACAGTCCACAATAATCAAATAACAAGTTTTGCTCTCAATTTCAACGATGCATTTCAGTTCGTTTAATCCCCAAAAACATCTTCTGAGGCCTATTTTATGGTTTTATCGCCAAAAATACTGGAATTATGCACCTAAGAAGCGTGAAGAAACGTTTTTTTCTTACCTAGCTCCACTGTTTTTTTTGTAATATCTTTATTTCTTTGGATGTATTTTTGGAAAGCATAAAAAACATAGTAAAGAAGAATAAAAAAACAAAACTATTGATATGTAATACACATTTTTGGGCCAAAAGTTTCCTCGAAAAATCACCCAAAGCCTAAGCGTTGTGCACTTTTTTTTATTTCGCCTACTGTATGCGCGCTCCTAATCACTCTCGCCCACCCCCCCGCGGACAGCACCCTGTCCGCCGGGGGTGGCGTGGGTGGCTTTTTTTATCTGTTTTTTTTTGTTATCTAGCCTCCGCAGTGTGCGTTCGCGTACCCTGCTCGGATCCTCCGAAAGACCGACAAGGCAAACATACGGCACACATGGGTTGAGGGGGGGAGAATGCTACCTGGGTGGTAGTGGTGCCGGTACACGGCATGTGACCGCAACCGCGCACTTGATTCGCGGTTTCGCGGGGTTTTTTTTTGAGTGGAGGGGGGTGCGAGGGAAGGTGCTAATTTTTTGGGTGCTACCATTCCGCGGAGCGGCTTCATAATTGAATTTGGCTGCGAAACGCGCGTAATGTGTTGCCCAAAGTTGTCGAGTACCGATTGCGGGGGGGGGGGGGGGGGGCATATTTGCGTCCGCTGTTGGTTCCGTCGCAGAATTGTAAATTTGTAATCCCTGTCGTCGTGCTGCGAGCGATAGGGCTACCTCCAGCGTCGTCTACGCACGGTTAATTAATAGTGTACCTGTCACCCTGACCAAACGCGCAGAGTAACGGTTTTGTTTTTTTCGTTGTAGGTACAGGGTCCCAGCGATCAGGCAATCCTGATGGGCCGATCACACATCATGTCCGAGATTGTTGCCCACCGAACGAACCAGCACCATCATTGGCAGCCAGCGTATTGCTGGTTAACGATGGTACAGTAAGCAACGTCACAGCAGGAACAGGAGGAGGAGGAAGAGTATAGGGGGGAGTTTGGGAGCAGTACGAGCATCCGATAGACGCTGTAGAACGCGCAAGGCGACGCACGCTCCCCTACACTACCAGCCACTGCAGCGGGAAGGCGGCCGCCCCGACTGCCAACCAACCGAAACCCAAGAGGAAACCAGGACCAGGGAGGGACCACGGTTTCAACAATGTCGGAGGTAAGTCCCGGACCCCCGGAGAAGACCATTTTATTCCGTGCAGTACCAGGTGTATGCGTATGAAACCGAGTTTTTTCGTTCTAATGCTATATTTACGCCAAATGGAGCTTCTAATTCTCAGTCTAAGTGTTTTATTATGTTCATTAGGCATCCGTTACACATAATCGGTGTGCATTTGATTCTAATTTAACACTATTACAAATATTTTCATTGCGATTAAAATGGCAAGTTCCGAATCTCAATAACCGCGATCCGCGGACATCGTTCGTTTTTTGCCTCCATCTCAAGAAATCGGCGGCCGAATCGCATCAAATTTTTATGGAAGGTTACGGTGGGCATGCTCTCACTGAAACACAGTGCAAAATGTGGTTTAAACATTTTAAAAGTAATAATATTGTTGTGAGAAACGAGGATTGCCACCAACCATCGAAAATGTTAAAAGTCATTAAATTGCAGGCCTCATTAAAAATGGGCCAAAAAGAGGTTGCTAACGATCGTTAAAAGCAACAATTAATCAATTCCTACCGACACTTGTGTAAAAGAATTAACCAAAATATCGAAAACCGACCAAATTGACCAATTTTCCTCGATGAAAATGCTCCGCCACCGCGCGCGAAATATCGACCAAGGACACGGCCATTTTTGCAAGGCATCTAAAAATTGGTCAACAGGTGGTTAAAATGTGTAGCTAACGATTTCCATTGACTTTGTAGAGTAATTTTTTCTCCATTTTCTAAGAATGAGTGTTTGTTTTTTTGCAAATCAAAAAGGTCGGTATGCATACACCTGGTAAGGGTACCAAAAACGAGATATGTTGATATGTTGATATGTATATTGATGTACTTCGCGTCCACTGGCGGCATTGCCCTTTGTGGGCGCACGATTTAACATTTAAAAAGAGATCTCCAGCATAAAACTTCACAATAATAGACAATGATAGACATTACACGCGAGGACGAACTCAATGCAGAGAGATTAAGCAGTTTCTGCAACACAGGCAGGCAGGGAAATAATGAATCTCGAGCGTTGAAGCAAATAGTAGCAGTCGTCGTTGCTGTTGATTTCGCTGAATAACCTGGTGCCATCCGCGTAACGTAGGATGCGCGATGCACGCAAGATGCTTGTTAATGTCATTAATACAGTTTTTCAAACAGCAACGGATGACCGAGATTGCTTCGGATCGCGACAACAAGGAGCTCAGGGAGAGGAAGGCAACATATAGCTGCCCCGGTCTCGGATC
>NC_064876.1:2852851-2865351 GCF_943734665.1 Anopheles aquasalis | reverse complement strand
TCGATCATTCACGAGGTGGCACGCGGTGCCACGGAACGGGGAACGGGACTGATGGCCGGTGGTGGGAACCACGGTCGTCCACGGAGCTCCACCATCAGTGCCGCCACCGGATCGTACGGTGAGACGGGGGACGGGGGACAACCAGGGGGACCGCAGCCTCAGCGCCACGCTTCGGTGGCCGCCTGTTCGAGCGCCCGGTTACTACTCGGCCCCGACGGTGCTAGCCTCTCACCATCGGCCACCTCCCGGAAGGATTCGGGCATCCGTTCGAACAGCCGCCGTTCGAGCATCCAGCACCAGATCATGCTGATGAACCAGAGTGCGGCCCTGTCGTTACACCGTGTATCCGGTTACTTTACCAGCTCCCAGTCCAGCCTGTCCGGTGCGATGGTGACCGGAGTGGAGCTAGAGCAAACGGGCAACCGACCTGCCCCGGGTGCACCGCCAAACGGTAGCCTGCGCGGTACCACTGCAGCCACGACGGAACACGCTGGTACCACCGGGAAGTGTTTCGTTGGCCCACGGGAACCACACCCGGATCCACTGGCCGCCTGTCTGCAGCAGCTCCGTAAACAGTCCGACCTGCAGCTGATCCGGTGCGTGCGCGATAATGCACGCTCGCAACGGAGCTACCTGGTAAAGCCGCCCCTGCTACCCGTCTCGCTCCGCTTCAAGTCACGCCTGATGGAGAAAGAGTTCCGCTCGAAGGCGCACCGCTTTGGCACCGATACGGAGGCGGCGGGCGTCGGTGGTTTCGCCGGTGGTCTTGGTGAACTGGACGGTACCGGACCGCCAACACTTGCCACACCGAAGTACAACACGTACATCGATCTGCTCGTCTCGTTCGCCATCTACCTGGCGACGTCTACCTCGCTCTTTCTCCTATCGCCGTCGGTGTACCTTGAGTCGTACAAGGTGTGGGTGTGCATCTTTGTGCTGTTCAGCACCGTGCAGCTGTTCGCGTTGTTCATCTGCACCAAGCAGGTGTGCCGGCGGGCACGCAAACCATCGAGCGGGCGCCATCGTGCCCGGGCTAGCCGCAGCTGTTACGATTGTCTGCTCCAGCTCGCTTCCCACTGGTACCCGTGGCATCTGTGCGGTGGTATCCTGATGTCCCTACCCGTCATCTCGATCCTGTCGAACTTTGCGATGATGGACGTGAGCAAGTTTCGTGTGTTTGAGTTCCACTACGGTTTCCTGATGTACATCTGTATCGTGCATTGCTGTAACTTTACGCAGCTGAACTGGGGCATGCGCAACTGTATGGCACTTGGGACGGCTGTCGCTTTTATTGGTATTGCCGCCGGGCATATGGTGCAACTGTCGGCGCTGGAAGCGGAGAGTGCCAGTTTGCGGACCGGTCTCCCAGCGAATGGGACGACCGGACGGAACAGACCGCTCCATCAGGCCCAGTTCGAGTGGTTCAACAACTACCGGGTCGAGATTTACGTCGATCTGTTTCTGCTACTCGTGCTGGTGTGGTTTCTGAATCGGGAGTTTGAAATCGGTTACCGGTTGAGCTTCCACGGGAGCGCGGTGGCGAGCCAGGACAAGGTGCGCGTCCAGAACATGAAGAACCAGGCGGACATGCTGCTGCACAACATTATCCCGAAGCACGTGGCGGAGCAGCTGAAAAACACCGCCAAATACTCGGAGAACCACCACGGCATCGGTATCATCTTTGCGAGCATTATCAACTTCAACGAAATGTACGACGAGTCGTACCTGGGCGGGAAGGAGTATCTGCGCGTGCTGAACGAACTGATTGCCGACTTTGACGAGCTGCTCGCGCGGCCCGAGTTCCGGTGCGTGGAGAAGATCAAAACGATCGGCAGCACGTTTATGGCGGCGTCCGGGCTCGATCCGAGCTGTCGCGGTGAGTCGTACGAGCATCTGTACGCGCTGGTGGACTTTGCGCTCGCGATGCAACAGGTGGTCGAGTCGTTTAACCGGGATCTGCTCGAGTTTAATCTGATTATGCGCGTCGGCTACAACTTTGGTGATGTGACGGCCGGTGTGATCGGTACGAGCAAGCTGTACTACGACATTTGGGGCGATGCCGTGAACGTTGCTAGCCGGATGGACTCGACGGGGGTGGCGGGCCGGATACAGGTCGGTAGTGAGTGTGTGCCGGTCCTGAGCGAACGGTACGACTTTGAGCCGCGCGGGGTAAGGTGTACGTGAAGGGTAGGACCATATGGAAGTGTACCTGCTGGTGAGTAAAAAACCGGACCTACTGGGACCACCGGAACTAGATATAGATCCCCTTTAAGCGCGTGTCGTGCCAGGATGGAGCCGCGCGCCCCTTACCCATATCAGTCAGGTTCGCCCCATTTCGCCCTCTTGCCTCCTCGGTGCTCGGTACTAGTAACCAGACGCACGCGCACACACACACACACACACACACACAGGAGACGCACAAACACAGATGGGACAGGAAATCAGTAGTGCTGGAAGAGTACTGCATGCAAGGAACTAAGTATGTGCCTTCTCTTTAAGAAAAAAAAGAAAAACAAACAGACAAACTATTTATATTCTACATACACTCCCCGGAAGCGGAACGCGCAAGCAACCGGAAACCATAGGCTGAATGTCAGAATTTCAAACGGTTTAACGATTTAACGATGCACTGCATCCCACCCACCCCACCAATTGCATCTTTTCTCGCCTCCTTGTTCTCTCTCACACTCTTTCTTTTTTTCTTCATTCCTCTCTGTCATAACTTCAGGGTGAGGCAAAAGCAAAGAGCTGCAGAACACATTTAAAATGCCATATCTTTTTCATTGTTGTTTGGAATTTTTTTTGAGTGAAACTAAAAAATATTGGGAAATGTTTTATAAATTTTCAGAATCATTTAGGTTTTTTTTTTTCGAATTTGTTACTTTTGAATGAATTATGGTTTAGAGACCTCGTTGAAGAAACCATAGCTCGTTGCCCACAGGGTGCTTTGTGGCCTTTTTGGCTCATTCCTGGAGAAGCGTTTGCATTAGCTGTTCGAAACGTTGTCATTTTTTTGGTCTAACCTTGCCCTTTAAAATGCCGTAAACGGAGAAGTCGTGCGCTTTTTATGTCCGTAGCTATTGACAGCCAATGAGACATGGAAATGAAGTGTGGAACATTCTTTTTTCGCCAATCTCATGTCTTGGTTGTTTTGAAGGAAGATACAGAGTCCTGTTGGGATCTCCAGGGCTTTCGCACGAATTGTTTGCATTTCGTGGACTGCAATGAACCTTTTAATAGCTTTGGCACATTTATTTTTTGATTTATCTCGGATCCACCGAACAAAAATGTGCGACGAATGCGAAAAATTGCGTGTTATCGCATCTCAATCCATTATAAACCCTACTTTTGTGTCCTGGTGGCCAGCCGGAAGGGTGTAAATTATCAGCTGACTTCCCTGGCACCTAAACCTCATCGCTTTTTTCGTTTACAAACTACAGGATAACGAATGGTTTCTAATTGAAGAAAACCTAGTTCGGAATTTCATTACTTACAGCCAAGCAAAGTAACTGTTTGGCTTTATTGATTCTTATTTTATTTTGATAAGGTCTGAGGCCATGCCAGAATTGGAAAGACCTTTACTTAAAGCTCATTTTGAAGTATTGGTTGGGTGATTCCAGCTAAAATTCATTCGTCTACATCATTTTGAGTGATGCGCGTCGGGGAATTTTTTTTGAAATTTGCTCCATAACTATTTGAACTATTTTTTTTAACGATGTTGCCGTTTTTTGCGATGAACTTTCAGGGTGTCTGGCAACGCTACCAGTATCAAAGAAACGACTTGTGGTCCGAGAACCAATTGATTCATTTACATTTAACTGCTGGAAGGCTCACAACGATACCCGCTTGTGGTTTTGCTACCAAATAGAAAAAAGGAAATTGAAACAATTGAATTCCATCAGGAATAACTGTTTTTGCTGACAATTTCCCACTAAAATGCTTTTTTAGACAACAGAATGAGCTATCAGTGGAAAAAATCCAACCAGCTGTCGGACAGACGAGTGGTTTAGAAATGGCAGCAGTTTGAACTTTGTTGCCGTTTGTTTCTGTTTTTGCACTCACCCTGTACACACATTACCATTACACTTAAATACAAATCACTAAGATTTTCGATGTGCGGCCATTTTCGCTTTCGGGGACGTTCGCAATCCTTTTAGAGCTTTAGGTTAGCAGTTACACAATGGCCCAGCACTGGGGGTTGAAGGTGTTGAAGGTGAATTACTTGCGGTGGATCGCTCGCAGTGTAATAGCATTATAGCATACTCTCGACTCCCACCCCCCATCATCTGCACCTCGTATGCATCGTATTAGTCGAACTTCCTCTTGCCAACCGTTACTCTACAACTAAGCTGTGTTGTTTATTGGCGTATGTGTGTATCTGTATGTATGTATGTATGAGCGTGTGAAGGAGACTGTGTATGTGTTTATGTGTGTGCTTGTGCGCGTCTATCCTTGCGCGTAGCCGGTGCATCGGCCGCTGTTCCCTTGACAGATCGTGATCGAGAGTTCTAAGTAAGTGCAAGACAAGCCGCGCTCTGTAGCGCTGTAAAACCACGTGCCAATCGCGTAATCATTTCGCTTTAAGCAAAGGAAAAACTATCAAAATGTAAAGTGCTGTAATGGTTTTGTTTTTCTGTTGTTGAAAGTCGTTACCATGTGCAATCCGTTACGGCATTCATAGATTTTATGTAGCAAAGCGATATAGGCGTAGCTAGAGCAGGGGAAAAAAGGGAGCGGTGTGGAGAAAAGAGAGAGAGAGAGAGAGAGAGAGAGAGAGAGAGCGAGGCGAAGGGAGAAGATGGGTTTACAAGCAAAATTACTGAAAAAAAGCAATGTTAAAGCATATGTATATTTATCTGTTAACGTCTCTATCTCTCCCTCTCTCTCTCTCTCTCTCTCTCTCTCTCCCTTAATATGCAAACATGTATAGCATATCTATATGCATAGTAGACACATTCATAGACATGTCAACACCCCAGATATCAATCGTTTTTAATCAATTCTTGCCAAAATTATCGATAAGTCTAACAAACACGGTAACCAACAAGCTTTAAGGCCCCCGAATTCGCCCGCTATGCGGCCGGGAGGCGAGCTTCGGTTAGCACAGCCCGCCCGCTCGTCGTGGATACAAACAATCTAGTAGTGGGGCCGCAGGAGCCCATGGGGATATGGAGGTTGTTTTTCATAGCTTTGTGCTTTTTTTTTTGTTACACTTAAAAGAATACTCCCCGCGCCGATACTCCTCAAAACTCGAACAAACTTGTACTTGTGTAATACTGGCTGAGACACAAGCGGCGAGCCGTGGCCGTGGAACGTTTTATAAGAAAGAAGGGAAAAAAACAAACAAACGTTGCGGACCCTTCCGCGCTCCCGTCAAACAAAAGCGTGTCGTACTGTAGCTCCCATTTTTTTATGTGCTTTATTTATTATTTTTTAAAGAATGCCTCCGTTGTTCCAAGGGACGGGTGTAAGCGGGGGTGGCAGTGTGCCTGTTCGGTACTCGATTGAGATGGATGTTTTAAGGTAAAATTAGGGATGGAAATTGAAGCAGAAGAATTGAAACAAATGCGATTAGAAGGCGGATGCAGGTGGGAAGCGTAAGAACGGAAGCGTGCTAGCTGTGATCGTAGGCTGTAGATTGTGAGGATGAGGGCCAGGGGCAAGGCAAGGGGCGTGTTTGACGCGCTCTTTTTCCTTCTCTACCCCCCCCCCCCCCCTCTCTCTCTCTCTCTCTCTCGCGCGCGCTTCTAGGCGCACGGCGAACGATAACGTGTATAGCAATCTTTTTATCCATTCCCTCAGATATTTTTATCGGATATTTATAGCACACCCTTAACAACGCCACACTGATACGCCGCTGTGTGCCAGCTCCTCGCACATCACTCCGATCATCACTCAAGAAATCTCAAGAAGACGAAGCGAAAGACAAATAGCAAGCTGCAGCTCCGTGTGCACATTGCGATAAGCCATCGCGTTGCCTTTTATGATTTCCACGTTGGTTTTTACTTGCTGAGTGCTGCTATTGTCGATTGAAAGAGAGAGAGAGAGAGAGAGAGAGAGAGAGAGAGAGAGAGAGAGAGAGAGAGAGAGAGAGAGAGAGAGAGAGAGAGAGAGAGAGAGAGAGAGAGAGATCGCGAATGCGAGGAGTGTCGAGGAGATGAATCTTTTGATGGATATTGCTGGAGCTGAGCCGGAAGGAGATGAACTAGAGCGGCAATGAGCACAAAAACAAACGAAAGCAAGCTGATCGAAACGAACAGTGTATATTAACTTATGTTACTATGAAGTGCATGTTAGTTATGCGACAAAATCGGTCACTATCCGCCACCAGTTGCTTGTGCTTGTGCGCGGACTGAAAGACCGCGTTGATGGAGAATGGAGAGGATGGCAACTGTGTTAGTTGTGAAAGGATCCTGTATAATAATCCATTTTTGAGCGCGGACCTGCGGCGGGAAGGAGCCAGGAGAACGAAACTCCCAGCACGCCCACTCATTTCGCTTATCGCTCGCTCGCTCGCTCGCTGTTTCGGCCAATTGTACAAGGGTAAGGGCACAAGAGCAAACAAAATAATGATACATACAGATTAACAAGGTAAAACAAAAAAACTCACGCATCATTAGCGAGAAGGAGCAGGCAGTGGAGTGAATTATAAAATAAAAAAGAAAACACTTGGAAATCAACTCAACCGAACGAGGTTTTCGCTTATCCGCGGAAACGTTATCGTAACTAGGGAGGCCCATCCTTACTGGGGTGCATTTTATTTTGCAAACTCGGTCCGTGGAGGACGCTGGGAGGCTACTGAAAGAAAATTCAAAGTAAATTTAATTAAATCATCAGGTGTATGCATATCGAACCGATATGCTTTTTGATTTGCGAAAAAAAACGCTCAATCTTGGAATATGAAGGTAAAATTAATCTCCAAAGTAAATGGCAATCGTTAGCTACACATTTTAACCATCTGTTGACCAATGTTTAAATGCCTTGCCAAAACAACAGACAATCTGTTCCATTTTTTCGAAACACATCTTCTTTTTCAAATTTTCGTAAAAAAAAGTGCAGCTCGGCCACATTACCTGTCCCCCCAACGATGCAAATGCATGTTCATCTGATAGAGTCAAGTCTGGTGAGGTTAGCCGCAAGTGGTAATTGTTACCGAATGTGGCGTGTCCTTGGCCGATATTCTGTGCGCGGTGGTGGAGCATTTTCTCCGAGCAAAATTGGTCGATTCTGGTCGGTTTTCGATATTTTGGTTGATTTTTCTACACTTTTTGGTTGATGTAGGGCTTAGAAATCGCATTTTTTGGATCAATTGAAGCAAAACTGACGGAGTTACAGAGTTTTTAAAATCTGCGTTTCACACAAGGCTCCATGCAGAGCGCGCTACCTTGAAGAGCGTTTCCCGAAAATCAACGTTTCCGTCGTACCGTAGAAACTACTGGGCCGATCAATTTGAAACTTTTAACATATAATCTGTACACTTTTTGCTTAATAGTCCCGTCGAGATTTCTTGAAAATTATCGATACTTTTTTCTAAACAAATCTTTCAAAATCTTGTTTTCAGGCAAAATCGTAAAACGCATCACTTTTCCCACTTCAAAAATCTGCCACAAATCGAAAACTAGGAAATTTAACAAAAACTCGACGGGGCTACCTAGATAATCTTATAATCTTTCAAACGAGTATCGATTTGTATTATTCGGATGACCCATCACGCTGCTACGATGGGCACTGTGTTTGGTGCGAATCAAAAGACTTGACCCTTAAGAATTAAGCGACGAACCCCCGGTTTCATCATAGTGATCACTTTTCATCAACTTCAAAAATCTGGCAAAAATCGAAAAATTCAAAATTCGTCAAAAACTCGCCGGGGCTACCTAGATAAACTTTTAATCTTTCGAACGAGTATCTTTTTGTTGTTTTCTGTTAACCCAGTACGCAGCTACGATGGGCACCGCAAAAAGTACCTTTTCGCAGACGGACGCTTTTCATAAATGTGATGCCATGGATGACGTTTTTTTATTAAATCTTCCCCAAAATCGAGCTAAATACTCTTCAGAAGTTGTAGTCTAATATGCCATTCGTTTGAAAGAAAAAAGTGGAATGATTACGTCACAAAAAATCGTTAAAAATGATCCTTTTCCTTCTAAAACCTAAACCTTCCTATCGTATTCCCTCTATGGTTGCTAAAGTCAAATTTGTCTCCTAATTTTTGCCAAAACAGGCAGTTTTTCGTGGGTTTTTTTTTTTTCCTTCAGTCACATTGAGTTTTCATAGTGAGTGTGCAGACATTTTTCTTCTCAAGCGTTCGATACCCTATTGCACTTCATTGTTGTGGTGTCGTCGTGAGGATACACATTGATCGTTATTATTATTACTTTTATTCCGTACCCTTCTAGTGTCACAATTCTAGTGCTCCAAACGTCGTGCCACGGGTGCACCAACATCCGGCGCTTCGGAGGAGAGGTGGGACAGCTGTGGTAAGGTGCTAACCGTGTTCACTGTGCCGTGTGCTGAGTGGCGTGTGGTTTTGGTGTGTGTGTGATCACACAAGAAAAAGGCAAGGCAAGACAAGGGGGAATTCAAAGGGCCACCTTCTTGGCCGACTCCGGGAACGCTTCGCGGGCCGGCATAAAGCTCAGCATCATGCTGTGGCGGGCGTAGGCCTTGGTGCTGCGGAACAGCGCATCCGTACCGTGTATCCGATCCAGCACCCCGAGCACCCCGTAGCACTGGTTGAACCTGAAGAAGGAAGGAGAAGGAAACAGGGCAGTTAACAACCTCCAATCGTCCGTCTGTTCGTCCGCTTCAGTTCACTCGTTACTTGAGATGATGAAAATCGTGCGCTTCCGGACTCGGAAAGAACGGCAAATGGTACCCGGAGTGAGCGTTGAGCGTCGAAAGGATAACGAGCGTAAACCAGAGCCAGGCGACGGCAACATGGCTGCCGAGCAGAAAGATACCGACGAACGGTGGCACCAGGTTGCTGAACACGTGCTCGACCGGGTGGCAGTAGATGGCGGTGATGGCGATCGGGGCCGTCCACTCGTGGTGCCGCTTGTGGATGTACCGGTAGAGGCACCGGTGGTGCAGCAACCGGTGGGCGTAGTAGAACCCAATCTCCTCGACAAAAATACAGAACGACAGCTCGGCCAGCACCCAGTGGAAGGTGGGTAGTTCGCGGAGTTCCCGCAACCCTCGGACACACATCGCCCGGTACATGCAGTACGCCAGCGGGACACCGACGGCCGTTTGGTTGAGCAGTACCGTCCCGATGACACGCAGTAGCCGGCCCCGGTCGATCGGTTCGTTCGTGCCCGGTTGCATTTTGTAGCGGCGGATCGTGGCCGGCCAGCCGGTTAGGTCGAACAGTGTGTAGATACCACCGACACACCAGTACACACCCATCGTGTACAGGGTGGTCGTGTGTACCCAGAGCCGGGCCGGATCGTCACCGGTGAAGTCGATGAAGCGGTCCCACTGCGACTGCCAAAAGTCCCCGGATGCACCCCAGAACCGCTGCAGGTGCCTAACGGATGGATGAGACGGGTAGAGAGAGAGAGAGAGAGAGAGAGAGAGAGAGAGAGAGAGAGAGAGAGAGAGAGAGAGAGAGAATGAAAGTCCGGTACCGTGGGTCGTACCGGTGGGCGGTCCTCACCAGGTCAGCGTGTTGCGGAAGGCCGCGAACCCGATCAGAAAGAAGCTGACTATCACGAGAAAGTGGTAGAGCGAGGACAGTAACCGGGGCTTCGGTGATTCGGTGAGTGGTGGCGGCCGCAGGGGCACCATACGGGGTGCCAGTTGCTGCTGGCTCAGTTCCTCCCGGTCCAGTGCCATTCTTCAGATACACAGACTAGCACCAACAATAAGAAAAAGCAGGGCCTTCGCGGATCAAGGCTTTCGGTTGGTTTTTCTCTTTTTTTCTCCCCTTATTCCAATTCGGCAACAGGCCTAACAACAGCTGCCAGTCCTGGGCTCGGCAGTCACCCCTCTGGAAAACGGGGGGAAAAAATCAATCAATCGATTTCCTCCGCAAAAACAAAAAAAAGGGGGGGAAAGAGTAGGGGTACCGGGACTTACTACGCATTAGAAATTGCACACCTGGCTCTCTCGCACTCTCTTCCTTCCTTTCTCTCGCTTGATTTTACTTGCACTAAACTGCGCCACAGAACGAACAAACGATACAAACGAGTTGCAGTCACCTGGGCCTCGGATAGCGAGATGGTTGTTTTTGTTTTTATTTTGTTTTGTTTTGTTTCCTGCTTTCCACAAAACAGGACCGTCCCAATAAGACACGCACTAAAGCACACCGGCACACAGGCCACCCTGCCAGCCAGCCTGACAGGTAGCGAAAGAGTGAGTGCCCGCGGCCGCGACGATGGAGAAAGAAAGCATGAATCGCGGCTTGGTCCTGCCATGCGCGACGATTACGATGGCAGAAGCACCGGAAGAACGGATGGCTGTTTTGGTAATACGTTTTGCCCGCCATTCACAGCGGCCACTACTTCGGCGCGCTTTCTTTCTTTCCTGCCGACACGCCGACATGGCCCTTTTGTGGCACACAATGGGATATATCTGTTGCATGCACTTGCCGTAGCTTTCTCAGTTGCTAGCGATTGGAAGCGTTCGTTGTTTTTTGTTGTGTTTAATCCGGTTCTGTTCTGAGCAATTAGTAGCGCAATTGCAAATTGAGTTGCAGTGTCACTCAATTACTCAACTTCACTGTTTGAATTGAAAAATAAACCACCCCGTTCATTCACCAAGCAGTAAAGCTCTTCGACAGCCACCGGTTGTACAGTATCGTCTCATGTGGGTGGAGTGGGTGGCTGATCATAATGGGAATCGATTCTCGATATGTGATCCTGCAATTATTCTATATTGATTTTATTTATTATGATGATAATTATCAAAGGGACTCAATGTAAGAAACTAGTTAGTCAGAATGGCATCAAAAGAGAGCACAAACGAAAAATGGTACAGCAACCTAGCAAATGTGTATGACTGGCGCAGTAACTGCTCAGCAACATTATGAGTTCCGAACGGAACAAAGCTTGAAAATTCACAATGAAACTTATCGCACATTTTGTGTCTAGAGCGAGTTCCTTCGTGTGGGATGAATTCGGGTAAATGCTCATTTTTGGCGTTTCTTTTTTGTGAAGAAAACCATTTCACATAATTTAGTTTTTTCAATTCGATGTCATATTAATGGGGGCCTTTGGTATTTTCGGGCCAAAACAAGGCCCGTTTTTGTCAATTTTCTGTGACTTAACCGTTCAACTTTATTCTTTTAAGTAAATGGTACATTAAACTACAATTTTTGAAGAATATCCGCTATTTTTTTTTAGCAACATTCATTGAAAAAATAATCCGTGGCATCACATTTCTGGTGCGGGGTGCGTTTGCGAAAAGATTTTCGTTTTTTTTTCCGGTGCCCATCGTAGCGACATGACGGGGCATTTGACGGGTCACAAATTGATATTCGTTAGAAAGATTATAAGTTTATCTAGGTAGCCACGAAGAGTTTTTGTTGATATTCCTATTTTTCAATTGTTGGCAGATTTTTGAAGTTGAAAAAGTGATGCTTTTTGCGATTTTGTCTAAAAGCACGATTTTTAAAGATTTGTTGAAACAAAAGTATCGATAATTTTCATAAAATCTCGACGGGCCTACCTGGCAAAGAGTGTAAAGATTATGTGTTAAAAATTTCAAATCAATCGGCCCAGTAGTTTTTATGCTACCGGATGGACACCGACAAGGGGGAAAACGTTGGTTTTTGGGATTAAGTTGCAAACGTTGCACGAAGCGCGACTTTTCAAAAATCTATATCTTTGTCCGTTGCTCTCCGATTGATCTAAACATTTTACACAATATTCTTGAGCATTCATCATCAAGAATATGTAAAGAATGTCACGATAAAAAAAAAATTAAACACCTAAGCCTCACCGTCGAGGACAACGAAAAGAACACCAACAAAAGGTCATCCTTTGTCACTAATCTGCTTCTTTGTGTTCCTTTGTGATGCGTAATGACCCCAAACACCATGAGAGAGCATGGCCAGCATTTTGTCCAGCACCACAATTATTATCAGGCTCCGTCCGCTGCTGCTCGACGTGAGCAAACTGCCGCGGGTTTAGCACCAAAACGGATATAGACAGCGCAGCGACAGAGATCAAAACCGTCCCGTCCCGCTCCCACTCCCTCTACCACCCACCCAGCACCCAGCTGCCAACAGTAAACAGCTAATCAGCTACCGACAGCGCAGCCACTACTGGATTGCGCTGTTCCGCGACCGTTAACGCGTTGTGTCAGGGTCAGTCGAGCGGCGGGCGGGACCATTCGCTCCCACCACCGTACGCCGTTATCACCGCACGCCCCCCCCTTGCGCCTCGGTGGGCCTGTTAATCTTTAGCTGTCCGAGTTAATCAGACGACCTTTTTGGCGGCCCTTTCGCGGCACTTCGCGAGCGATAGTCGAGTTTTTTTTGGGGGGGGGGGGGGGGGGGG
>NC_064876.1:2800351-2850351 GCF_943734665.1 Anopheles aquasalis | reverse complement strand
TTTTCAAAACAAATCGCCAAAAATCGTGCTTTTAGACAAAATCGCAAAAAGGAACACTTTTCCCACTTCCAGAGTCTGCCAAAAATCGAAAAATATGAAATTCAACAAAAGCTTGACGGGGCTACCTGAGTAAACTTATAATCTTTCAAACGAGTATCGATTTGTGCTTTTCTGGTGCCCCATCACGCTGCTACGATGGGCAACGGAAAAAGTATCTTTTCGAAGACACGACTGCCTAAATGTGATGCCATGGATGAAGTTTTAAATATATCTTCCCCAAAATCGAACTAAAGATTCTTCAAAAGTTGAAGTTTAATATACTTTTCATTTGAAAGAATTAAAATGAATGGTTACGTCACAGAAAATCGTCAAAAATGATCCTTGTTTTGGTAAGCGATTACCGAAGGCCATAACCTCTAGCAAACAATGAAAAGCTATTCGATGTGCTTACGGTGCGAGGATTACGGGTACACCAACCGCCGCTACAGAACAACGTCCCAACAATCGGGCCGTATTAACTATACTTTATCGCGCAACAAAAACCTCTCTACTAGAGATAAGGCGTGGAGACCGATTGGCGACAGCGACGACGAGCTGGATTCCATCCAGCTGGCAACCGCAATCAGCATTCTAATGCGCTCAACTCGACTGTAAAGCGAGGAACACTGAATACTTAGCCACATTCGTTTACTTACTGTGACGCTCCTAGTGGTCGCTTTGCTACTCCGTTGGTGTCTTTTTAACAGGTTATAGTCTTTTCTTTTAGTGGTAAAAAAATTACTAAAATCAAACCAAACCTGCAAAAGTGATCGTCGATGGAACACGCAGGAGGAACAAAAAAATCTGCACACTCACTATGAAAACTCCGGGTTTGACTAGAGAGAAATTCTCAAAATTTCAACCTCGAAATACAATATTCAAACGTTACGGCGGGGATTCTTAGGTTTAATTGGACATACTAAAACAGGCGAAGAAGCGCAACACATGCCCAATGCTATGGATAAAACATAATCAAACAGTTTTCAACCGATCCTGGAATTTCTAAGCGTAATTTGAGCTCTACAAATATTTTTGTGGGAAGGTTTGAGACGGTAATCAAGCCAGAAAATAGCCAAATAGTTCCATAGATCAACGCTTGATTTCCAAAATCCGTCCAAGGAAGCCAGACGAACGATTGTTGACCGACTTTGAACCATGCGGTTTGATGGACGATGAATCTTACGTAAAACAACATTTTGGCATAAACTGGGAGGCAAATTTGACATTAGCAATCATAGAGGGAATGCGATAAGAAGGTTTTAGTTCCTTTACGCAGATAAAATTGCTCGTAAACTGCTCATTTGTGCAAGCGAACTGCAGTTGTGGTTTGAAAACGAAAGTTTTCATCACGGGAGGGTCCATGAACGGCCGTTTGTGCAAAGAAGAATGCATGGAAAAGACCATTCTACCTTTTATCAAGCCTCACAAAGGTCCCATTAAGTTCTGGCCCGACTTTGCAAGCTGCCATTGCGGCACAGAGATCATAAATTCATCGTCACTACTGTGCAGCACATTATGTGTCGCATAAAACCAAAAGTGCGCAAATTCATACGCAACGTGGCACAATCATGTAATCGCTATTTTATTTATAGATAGCTAGATAAAATGCCTACAAAATGACACCTTTATCACGTGTTTAGCTTATAGCTAGCCCGAGATATGTCCCATTTTATGCGGCCAAATATTAAGTGTTCCCAGCTTTCAGTGATGGGCGCACCGGAATCGCACCCACCGATTCCACTTCGATTCCACGCCTGCAAAAAAAAATCGGACTCGATTCCGACCCAGTTCGATTCCGGGAATTTCAGGGGGGGGGGGGGGCAAGTGCGGCGCAGCAATATAGTGACCGTGCCTTCTGCTTTGGTACGCTATTCGCAGCGTAGTCGTTGATTGTTTTGTTTTAGCTTACGACTTTGTTTACGTTTTCGCGGCGGTCTACCTGCGCTGCTGGGCTCCCGTCTAGTAGAGCCATGGTCACATAATGAGGGAATCCCCCAAACAATTAAACGTCGATCGAGACCATTACAGTCTAGCGAGACGCCATCGACCGCTCAGCCATCGGCGCCTGGCGCCTCTCGATTCCGGGAATTTCGGGGGGGGAACGTGCAGCGCAGCAGCTACCGTTCTTCTGCTTTGGTACGCCATTCGCCGCGTAGTTGTGGATTGTTTTGGTTTTGCTTACGGCTTTGTTTACGTTTTCGCGGCGGCCTACCTGCTGCTGCTGCCGTCTGGCTCCCGTTGCTTTAGTAGAGCCATGGTCAGGTAAACGTTGATCGTGACACAGCTGGGTTGGTCGCCTCACAGTTACCGATCCACGAGTCGATTCCGGGAATTGAGTTCCATTGAGACTTGCGGGCGGCGCAGCACTGTGACTGTTCTGCTTCTGCTATGGTTATAGCCATTCGCCCTTAGCGCTTTTTTTTACATTAAAGAGGAGTGAGCGGCTCTTCTGTTTTGGCGATGGTATGGATTGACCGTGAAAATTATGAGCCTTTTTGCTGCCAACACCCAACAACACTCGTTGCTAAATAAAACTCCACTCCAACAGGGCTCCACTTACCCTCATTCTATGCCACTTCTAGTGCGATGCAGCCCCACAAAAAGGCGCACAGTTGAGTGCAGTTGAAAGCAATGACATGTTTTGTGTTTTTTGTTTTTTTCTTTGTTCGTTTTTGTTAGCAAAACTACCGAATAAAACCTTACATCCGAAACAACCGGGAAACGGGGAAAAATCTTGTAAAAAAAACGGAAGATACATCACCGAGAGCCGAGCCCGAGCCCGAGACCCCGGCCCCTCCACAAAGATCCCTGTAAGTTAACTACTTAACAACTAGCTTCATCCTGCTGCTCCTGCTGCTACTGCTGCTACTCGGTGCCATCTTATCCTCCAGTCCAGGAACGCACCAATCTTAATTTCGAAATCAATCACTGTGCGTGCACCTGAGGTGCACTCTCTCTCTCTCTCTCTCTCTCTCTCTCTCTCTCTCTCTCTCCGTTTTTTTTTTACTATCTAAACCGAGCTGGGTGTGAATCGGGAAAGCGGGAAGCAGGAATTTGAGGACAGGCACTTGCATTCTCCATTCTGTCGCCTAGTAGTTGTACATCCCATCGATGAGAAAGTCCATCCGGCGGTAGTGGCGCGTCAACCAGAACTCTTTGGCGCGCCGGTACGAAAGCAGAAACAGCCCCAGCAGCAGTGGCACAACGAAGATGAGCGTCACGATCGGTAGGACGTATTCGAAGCGCCGGTTCGGCCCGGTCCCCGGTGCGATGTACTCCTTCGACAGCTGGACGAGCGGTTCGTCGACGCGCAACCGCCCGGAACTGTCCAACGGTTCGTCGTACGGCACTGGTGGCGCTGGTAGCGCGTATCCCGGTTTGGCCGCCTGCACCAACCGTGGTTCATCGTCGACCGAGTAGACCACCTTGGGTTTCCTGGGAGCTCTCGTTGTTGTTGTTGTTGTTGTTGTTGTTGTCGTGGATGTTGTGGATGACGTTGTGGAGGACGTGGTGCTGGTGGGCCTCGATGACGATGAGGACGAGGATGTCGTCATCACGGATACGTTGGCGGCTGTTACACCGGTCGATGGTGTGAGCGATACGTTGTGCGGCATTGGTGAGCTACCTGTGGAGGATGATGAAGTGCTCGTGGAAGAGTTTTTGGCACCAACAACCGTGCTGCTCGAAACAGAGCTGTTACTGCTGCTGCTGCTGCTGCTGGTGGTAGTTGCCGACCGGACCGTCCCATTCGCTACATCCGCTGGCTTCATGAGCAGCGCTGGGGCGGCGGCGACGACGTCTTCCGTTGGATAGGACGAGCTAGATCCGTTCCGCGTTACTACCGTCTCGCTGCTAACACCCTTCCGGGCTACGATGCGTTGCGCTCGATCGTACGAATGATTTTCGGGGATTGCCGCCACTGCCGCCAACGCATCAACCATGGCGGACGCGGCATCATTCGCACTCGGTGGTGCGCCATCCTGCCTACTGTTGGTGGTGGTTCCGTTCCTGCCAAGCGTTGCCTCCGCGTAGCCACAGCACGTGAGGACGACGAGCGCGACAACGAGCGGCAATACGATGGCCCGTCTCTGCATCATGCACGTCCCGTTGACTGCTGATGGTGATGTTTACCGGACACGATTCGGTGAATTCGGCACAAGATGTAGCTGCTGGTGCTGCTGGTGCTGCAAGCGAACAAACAACAACCTCAGCGGGTCCCAATGTAGCTGCGTGTTGCGTGTACATCAGCGTGTTTAGCAACGCAGATTACATTCGCATTTCCCAGCAGCTGTACCGCGCGGTGCACACGGCTGTTGCTGTACCAGTGCCTCTCTCTCTCTCTCTCACCCGGAGGTGTGGGATTTTGCAATCCAGCACAACACCAATCGTAGCAGAGCAGCGCCGGGGGATCAAGTGGCGAGCAAATGTTTGTCGGACGCGGCAGGCAGCAGGCGGAGTCGTCTCGAACGCGTGGGTGGCTGTAAGAAGAAAATAAAACAACAGAGATGTGGTGACAAAAATGCGATAAACTTGCAAAACCCTCCTGCAGGGAGCGAGAGACACTTTACGCCCTCGATGCCAACCGTGTTGCACCTATCACCACCACCCCAGGGGTCCGATCGCACTCACCGTGTGCTCTCCCAACGTTACAGCGCAGAGCAGCGCGTATACACACGTCAGCTGCTGCTGCTGCTGCTGCTGTTGCTGGTGGTGTTGGCTGGATGAAGTGGGGCGGTTTTTGTAAATAAAAATAAAGCCGCGACCATGTGCTGACAGTTGCTCGAATGCTCGATTGTGGAAATCGTGCGCCGCACTCGTTCGCCGCCATGTTGGATGCTGTGTATTTTTTTTGACAATCAAAAGAATGAGGTCCCGTAAACATACGTCCGTCATTATGTACAGAGCGTGCGCCATCAGGCGGTATGCTATTTTAAAACGTTGTATTACTCTGTCATTTTTCAGTCGATTTTGACAAACAGGGCAGTTTCTGAAACATTAATCTATGCCATGCCATGCCATGCCATGAAACTCTCAGCCTAGAAATGCGTATTACATATCAATGGTTTTGTTTTTTATTCTTCTTTACTGTGCTTTTTACATTTTCTTAATATATCTCCTAGAACCAAAGATATAACCAAAACAGTCGGCCAAGGTACGAAAAGCACGCAAAGAAACCTTTATCCACCGCCTTGAATGCATTTTTTTCATTTTCACTGAATTTTCAGGGAAACTCTCAGCCTAGATATGTGTATTACCTATCAATGGTTTTGTTTTTTATTCTTCTTTACTGTGCTCTTTACATTTTCTTAAAATATCTCCTAGAAACAAAGATATAACAAAAACAGTCGGCCAAGGTACGAAGAGCACGCAAAGAAACCTTTATCCACCGCCTTGAATGCATTTTTTTCATTTTCACTGATTTTTCAGGGAAACTCCAAGCCTAGAAATGTGTATTACATATCAATGGTTTTGTTTTTTATTCTTCTTTACGGTGCTTTTTACATTTTTATAATATATCTCCTAGAACCAAAGATATAACAAAAACAGTCGGCCAAGGTACGAAGAGCACGCAAAGAAACCTTTATCCACCGCCTTGAATGCATTTTTTTGATTTTCACTGATTTTCCAGGGAAACTCTCAGCCTAGAAGTGTGTATTACATATCAATGGTTTTGTTTTTTATTCTTCTTTACTGTGCTTTTTACATTTTCTTAAAATATCTCCTAGAACCAAAGATATAACAAAAACAGTCGGCCAAGGTACGAAGAGCACGCAAAGAAACCTTTATCCACCGCCTTGAATGCATTTTTTTGATTTTCACTGAATTTTCCAGGGAAACTCTCAGCCTAGAAGTGTGTATTACATATCAATGGTTTTGTTTCTTATTCTTCTTTACTGTGCTCTTTACATTTTCTTAAAATATCTCCTAGAACCAAAGATATAACAAAAACAGTCGGCCAAGGTACGAAAAGCACGCAAAGAAACCTTTATCCACCGCCTTGAATGCATTTTTTTCATTTTCACTGAATTTTCAGGGAAACTCTCAGCCTAGAAATGTGTATTACATATCAATGGTTTTGTTTTTTATTCTTCTTTACTGTGCTTTTTACATTTTCTTAAAATATCTCCTAGAACCAAAGATATAACAAAAACAGTCGGCCAAGGTACGAAGGGCACGAAAGAACCCTTTATCCACCGCCTCGAATGCATTTTTTTGATTTTCACTGATTTTTCAGGGAAACTCTCAGCCTAGATGTGTGTATTACATATCAATGGTTTTGTTTTTTATTCTTCTTTACTGTGCTCTTTACATTTTCTTAAAATATCTCCTAGAACCAAAGATATAACAAAAACAGTCGGCCAAGGTACGAAGAGCACGCAAAGAAACCTTTATCCACCGCCTTCAATGCATTTTTTTGATTTTCACTGATTTTCCAGGGAAACTTTCAGCCTAGAAGTGTGTATTACATATCAATGGTTTTGTTTTTTATTCTTCTTTACTGTGCTTTTTACATTTTCTTAAAATATCTCCTAGAACCAAAGATATAACAAAAACAGTCGGCCAAGGTACGAAGAGCACGCAAAGAAACCTTTATCCACCGCCTTGAATGCATTTTTTTGATTTTCACTGATTTTCCAGGGAAACTCTCAGCCTAGGTGTGTGTTACATATCAATGGTTTTGTTTTTTATTCTTCTTTACTGTGCTTTTTACATTTTTATAATATATCTCCTAGAACCAAAGATATAACAAAAACAGTCGGCCAAGGTACGAAGAGCACGCAAAGAAACCTTTATCCCCCGCCTTGAATGCATTTTTTTGATTTTCACTGATTTTCCAGGGAAACTTTCAGCCTAGAAGTGTGTATTACATATCAATGGTTTTGTTTTTTATTCTTCTTTACTGTGCTTTTTACATTTTCTTAAAATATCTCCTAGAACCAAAGATATAACAAAAACAGTCGGCCAAGGTACGAAGAGCACGCAAAGAAACCTTTATCCACCGCCTTGAATGCATTTTTTTGATTTTCACTGATTTTCCAGGGAAACTCTCAGCCTAGAAGTGTGTATTACATATCAATGGTTTTGTTTCTTATTCTTCTTTACTGTGCTTTTTACATTTTCTTAAAATATCTCCTAGAACCAAAGATATAACAAAAACAGTCGGCCAAGGTACGAAGAGCACGCAAAGAAACCTTTATCCCCCGCCTTGAATGCATTTTTTTGATTTTCACTGATTTTTCAGGGAAACTCTCAGCCTAGAAGTGTGTATTACATATCAATGGTTTTGTTTTTTATTCTTCTTTACTGTGCTCTTTACATTTTCTTAAAATATCTCCTAGAACCAAAGATATAACAAAAACAGTCGGCCAAGGTACGAAGAGCACGCAAAGAAACCTTTATCCACCGCCTTCAATGCATTTTTTTGATTTTCACTGATTTTCCAGGGAAACTTTCAGCCTAGAAGTGTGTATTACATATCAATGGTTTTGTTTTTTATTCTTCTTTACTGTGCTTTTTACATTTTCTTAAAATATCTCCTAGAACCAAAGATATAACAAAAACAGTCGGCCAAGGTACGAAGAGCACGCAAAGAAACCTTTATCCCCCGCCTTGAATGCATTTTTTTGATTTTCACTGATTTTTCAGGGAAACTCTCAGCCTAGAAGTGTGTATTACATATCAATGGTTTTGTTTTTTATTCTTCTTTACTGTGCTCTTTACATTTTCTTAAAATATCTCCTAGAACCAAAGATATAACAAAAACAGTCGGCCAAGGTACGAAGAGCACGCAAAGAAACCTTTATCCACCGCCTTGAATGCATTTTTTTGATTTTCACTGATTTTCCAGGGAAACTCTCAGCCTAGAAGTGTGTATTACATATCAATGGTTTTGTTTCTTATTCTTCTTTACTGTGCTTTTTACATTTTCTTAAAATATCTCCTAGAACCAAAGATATAACAAAAACAGTCGGCCAAGGTACGAAGAGCACGCAAAGAAACCTTTATCCACCGCCTTGAATACATTTTTTTCATTTTCACTGACTTTTCAGGAAACTCTCAGCCTAGAAGTGTGTATTACATATCAATGGTTTTGTTTTTTATTCTTCTTTACTGTGCTTTTTACATTTTCTTAAAATATCTCCTAGAACCAAAGATATAACAAAAACAGTCGGCCAAGGTACGAAGAGCACGCAAAGAAACCTTTATCCCCCGCCTTGAATGCATTTTTTTGATTTTCACTGATTTTTCAGGGAAACTCTCAGCCTAGAAGTGTGTATTACATATCAATGGTTTTGTTTTTTATTCTTCTTTACTGTGCTCTTTACATTTTCTTAAAATATCTCCTAGAACCAAAGATATAACAAAAACAGTCGGCCAAGGTACGAAGAGCACGCAAAGAAACCTTTATCCACCGCCTTCAATGCATTTTTTTGATTTTCACTGATTTTCCAGGGAAACTTTCAGCCTAGAAGTGTGTATTACATATCAATGGTTTTGTTTTTTATTCTTCTTTACTGTGCTCTTTACATTTTCTTAAAATATCTCCTAGAACCAAAGATATAACAAAAACAGTCGGCCAAGGTACGAAGAGCACGCAAAGAAACCTTTATCCACCGCCTTGAATGCATTTTTTTGATTTTCACTGATTTTCCAGGGAAACTCTCAGCCTAGAAGTGTGTATTACATATCAATGGTTTTGTTTCTTATTCTTCTTTACTGTGCTTTTTACATTTTCTTAAAATATCTCCTAGAACCAAAGATATAACAAAAACAGTCGGCCAAGGTACGAAGAGCACGCAAAGAAACCTTTATCCCCCGCCTTGAATGCATTTTTTTGATTTTCACTGATTTTCCAGGGAAACTTTCAGCCTAGAAGTGTGTATTACATATCAATGGTTTTGTTTTTTATTCTTCTTTACTGTGCTTTTTACATTTTCTTAAAATATCTCCTAGAACCAAAGATATAACAAAAACAGTCGGCCAAGGTACGAAGAGCACGCAAAGAAACCTTTATCCACCGCCTTGAATGCATTTTTTTCATTTTCACTGATTTTTCAGGAAACTCTCAGCCTAGAAGTGTGTATTACATATCAATGGTTTTGTTTTTTATTCTTCTTTACTGTGTTTTTTACATTTTCTTAAAATATCTCCTAGAACCAAAGATATAACAAAAACAGTCGGCCAAGGTACGAAGAGCACGCAAAGAAACCTTTATCCACCGCCTTGAATGCATTTTTTTCATTTTCACTGATTTTTCAGGGAAACTCTCAGCCTAGAAATGTGTATTACATATCAAGGGTTTTGTTTTTTATTCTTCTTTACTGTGCTCTTTACATTTTCTTAAAATATCTCCTAGAACCAAAGATATAACAAAAACAGTCGGCCAAGGTACGAAGAGCACGCAAAGAAACCTTTATCCACCGCCTTGAATGCATTTTTTTGATTTTCACTGATTTTCCAGGGAAACTCTCAGCCTAGAAGTGTGTATTACATATCAATGGTTTTGTTTTTTATTCTTCTTTACTGTGCTCTTTACATTTTCTTAAAATATCTCCTAGAACCAAAGATATAACAAAAACAGTCGGCCAAGGTACGAAGAGCACGCAAAGAAACCTTTATCCACCGCCTTGAATGCATTTTTTTGATTTTCACTTATTTTCCAGGGAAACTCTCAGCCTAGAAGTGTGTATTACATATCAATGGTTTTGTTTTTTATTCTTCTTTACTGTGCTTTTTACATTTTCTTAAAATATCTCCTAGAACCAAAGATATAACAAAAATAGTCGGCCAAGGTACGAAGAGCACGCAAAGAAACCTTTATCCACCGCCTTGAATGCATTTTTTTGATTTTCACTGATTTTCCAGGGAAACTCTCAGCCTAGAAGTGTGTATTACATATCAATGGTTTTGTTTTTTATTCTTCTTTACTGTGCTTTTTACATTTTCTTAAAATATCTCCTAGAACCAAAGATATAACAAAAACAGTCGGCCAAGGTACGAAAAGCACGCAAAGAAACCTTTATCCACCGCCTTGAATGCATTTTTTTCATTTTCACTGAATTTTCAGGGAAACTCTCAGCCTAGATATGTGTATTACATATCAATGGTTTTGTTTTGTATTCTTCTTTACTGTGCTTTTTACATTTTCTTAAAATATCTCCTAGAACCAAAGATATAACAAAAACAGTCGGCCAAGGTACGAAGAGCACGCAAAGAAACCTTTATCCACCGCCTTGAATGCATTTTTTTGATTTTCACTGATTTTCCAGGAAAACTCTCAGCCTAGAAGTGTGTATTACGTATCAATGGTTTTGTTTTTTATTCTTCTTTACTGTGCTTTTTACATTTTCTTAAAATATCTCCTAGAACCAAAGATATAACAAAAACAGTCGGCCAAGGTACGAAACGCACGCAAAGAAACCTTTATCCACCGCCTTGAATGCATTTTTTTGATTTTCACTTATTTTCCAGGGAAACTCTCAGCCTAGAAGTGTGTATTACATATCAATGGTTTTGTTTTTTATTCTGCTTTACTGTGCTTTTTACATTTTCTTAAAATATCTCCTAGAACCAAAGATATAACAAAAACAGTCGGCCAAGGTACGAAACGCACGCAAAGAAACCTTTATCCACCGCCTTGAATGCATTTTTTTTTATTTTCACTTATTTTCCAGGGAAACTCTCAGCCTAGAAGTGTGTATTACATATCAATGGTTTTGTTTTTTATTCTTCTTTACTGTGCTTTTTACATTTTCTTAAAATATCAAAAATATAAAACAGTGCGCATACACCAACCCGTGTTTAATCGAATAAACACTAGACAGACGTGTGTTGTTGTTTCGTGGCTGCGCAGCGCGCGAAGCACGCCCTCCATAAGTTATGCGTTACGGTCGAGTTGCTTCCTTTCTTCGTCCTTCATTGCTCGCGAAAAAAGGGAAAGAAATCATAATGCTGCGTGCCACAGGATGATCGGTGGGTGGCCTACACTTGGAAGGCGTACAACCAGGTAGGATGGGAAAGAAAAGCGCTCTACAACCGTTGAAATCCTGCGGAAAAGCCGCTCAGAAATTTTCCGCGCGCATGATCGTAATTTGCGCTCGAAAGAAATCATAATGCTGCTTGCTACAGAATCATCGGCGTGTGGCCTACACTTGGAAAGCGTAGAACCAGGTAGGATGGGAAAGAAAAGCGCTCTAGAACCGTTGAAATCCAGCGGAAAACCCGCTCAACCCTTTTCCGCGCGCAGGATCGAAGATTGCGCTCGAAAGAAATCATAATGCTGCGTGCTACAGGATCATCAGTGGGTGGCCTACACTTGGAAGGCGTACAACCAGGTAGGATGGGAAAGAAAAGCGCTCTAGAACCGTTGAAATCCAGCGGAAAACCCGCTCAACTCTTTTCCGCGCGCAGGATCGAAGAATGCGCTCGAAAGAAATCATAATGCTGCGTGCTACAGGATCATCAGTGGGTGGCCTACACTTGGAAGGCGTACAACCAGGTAGGATGGGAAAGAAAAGCGCTCTAGAACCGTTGAAATCCAGCGGAAAACCCGCTCAACTCTTTTCCGCGCGCAGGATCGAAGAATGCGCTCGAAAGAAATCATAATGCTGCGTGCTACAGGGTCATCAGTGGGTGGCCTACACTTGGAAGGCGTACAACCAGGTAGGATGGGAAAGAAAAGCGCTCTAGAACCGTTGAAATCCAGCGGAAAACCCGCTCAACTCTTTTCCGCGCGCAGGATCGAAGAATGCGCTCGAAAGAAATCATAATGCTGCGTGCTACAGGATCATCAGTGGCAGATCTACACTTGGAAAGCGTACAACCAGGTAGGATGGGAAAGAAAAGCGCTCTAGAACCGTTGAAATCCAGCGGAAAACCCGCTCAACTCTTTTCCGCGCGCAGGATCGAAGAATTCGCTCGAAAGAAAACATAAATCTAAGTGCCACAGGATGATCGGTGGGAGATCTACACTTGGAAGGCGTACAACCAGGTAGGATGGGAAAGAAAAGCGCTCTTGAACCGTTGAAATCCAGCGGAAAACCCGCTCAACTCTTTTCCGCGCGCAGGATCGAAGAATGCGCTCGAAAGAAATCATAATGCTGCGTGCTACAGGGTCATCAGTGGGTGATCTACACTTGGAAAGCGTACAACCAGGTAGGATGGGAAAGAAAAGCGCCCTAGAACCGTTGCAATCCTGCGGAAAATGCTTGAAATTGGATCAAAATTATTTTCGCGCAGGCTAAAAAACGGCAGAAAAACCGACAAAACCGGCAGCAAACCGGATTTCTACTAGGGCAACATACTACCAGCGCAGGTGGATCCGGCTACACGCTTGGAATGAGCGCCATCTAGCGGTGGTCGAATATCTATCCGAGACACCAACCTATCTGAGGCACCTCACCTGTTCTCACTAGATGGCGCTGCCGTCAAAGAAAAAACGCATCCACCTGCGCTGGTAGTATGTTCCCCTAGTAGAAATCCGGTTTGCTGCCGGTTTTGTCGGTTTTTCTGCCGTTTTTGAGCCTGCGCGAAAATAATTTTGATCCAATTCCAAGCATTTTCCGCAGGATTGCAACGGTTCTAGGGCGCTTTTCTTTCCCATCCTACCTGGTTGTACGCTTTCCAAGTGTAGATCTCCCACTGATGATCCTGTAGCACGCAGCATTATGATTTCTTTCGAGCGCATTCTTCGATCCTGCGCGCGGAAAAGAGTTGAGCGGGTTTTCCGCTGGATTTCAACGGTTCTAGAGCGCTTTTCTTTCCCATCCTACCTGGTTGTACGCTTTCCAAGTGTAGATCACCCACTGATGACCCTGTAGCACGCAGCATTATGATTTCTTTCGAGCGCATTCTTCGATCCTGCGCGCGGAAAAGGGTTGAGCGGGTTTTCCGCTGGATTGCAACGGTTCTAGGGCGCTTTTCTTTCCCATCCTACCTGGTTGTACGCCTTCCAAGTGTAGATCTCCCACCGATCATCCTGTGGCACTTAGATTTATGCTTTCTTTCGAGCGCATTCTTCGATCCTGCGCGCGGAAAAGGGTTGAGCGGGTTTTCCGCTGGATTGCAACGGTTCTAGGGCGCTTTTCTTTCCCATCCTACCTGTTTGTACGCCTTCCAAGTGTAGGCCACCCACTGATGACCCAGTAGCACGCAGCATTATGATTTCTTTCGAGCGCATTCTTCGATCCTGCGCGCGGAAAAGAGTTGAGCGGCTTTTCCGCTGGATTTCAACGGTTCTAGAGCGCTTTTCTTTCCCATCCTACCTGGTTGTACGCCTTCCAAGTGTAGATCTCCCACCGATCATCCTGTGGCACTTAGATTTATGCTTTCTTTCGAGCGCATTCTTCGATCCTGCGCGCGGAAAAGGGTTGAGCGGGTTTTCCGCTGGATTGCAACGGTTCTAGGGCGCTTTTCTTTCCCATCCTACCTGTTTGTACGCCTTCCAAGTGTAGGCCACCCACTGATGACCCAGTAGCACGCAGCATTATGATTTCTTTCGAGCGCATTCTTCGATCCTGCGCGCGGAAAAGAGTTGAGCGGGTTTTCCGCTGGATTTCAACGGTTCAAGAGCGCTTTTCTTTCCCATCCTACCTGGTTGTACGCCTTCCAAGTGTAGGCCACCCACTGATGATCATGTAGCACGCAGCATTATGATTTCTTTCGAGCGCATTCTTCGATCCTGCGCGCGGAAAAGAGTTGAGCGGGGTTTCCGCATGATTTCAATGGTTCAAGGGCGCTTTTCTTTCACATCCTACCTGGTAATACGTCTTCCAAGTGTAGGCCACCCACCGATCATCCTGTGGCACGCGGCATTATGATTTCTTTCCCATTTTTCGCGAGCAATAAAGGACGAAGAAAGGAAGCATCTCGACCGTAACGCATAACTTATGGAGGGCGTGCTTCGCGCGCTGCGCAGCCACGAAACAACAACACACGTCTGTCTAGTGTTTATTCGAATAAACACGGGTTGGTGTATGCGCACTATTTTATATTTTTGATATTTTAAGAAAATGTAAAAAGCACAGTAAAGAAGAATAAAAAACAAAACCATTGATATGTAATACACACTTCTAGGCTGAGAGTTTCCCTGGAAAATCAGTGAAAATCAAAAAAATGCATTCAAGGCGGTGGATAAAGGGTTCTTTGCGTGCCCTTCGTACCTTGGCCGACTGTTTTTGTTATATCTTTGGTTCTAGGAGATATTTTAAGAAAATGTAAAAAGCACAGTAAAGAAGAATAAAAAACAAAACCATTGATATGTAATACACACTTCTAGGCTGAGAGTTTCCCTGGAAAATCAGTGAAAATCAAAAAAATGCATTCAAGGCGGTGGATAAAGGTTTCTTTGCGTGCTCTTCGTACCTTGGCCGACTGTTTTTGTTATATCTTTGGTTCTAGGAGATATTTTAAGAAAATGTAAAAAGCACAGTAAAGAAGAATAAAAAACAAAACCATTGATATGTAATACACACTTCTAGACTGAGAGTTTCCCTGGAAAATCAGTGAAAATCAAAAAAATGCATTCAAGGCGGTGGATAAAGGTTTCTTTGCGTGCTCTTCGTACCTTGGCCGACTGTTTTTGTTATATCTTTGGTTCTAGGAGATATTTTAAGAAAATGTAAAAAGCACAGTAAAGAAGAATAAAAAACAAAACCATTGATATGTAATACACACTTCTAGGCTGAGAGTTTCCCTGGAAAATCAGTGAAAATCAAAAAAATGCATTCAAGGCGGTGGATAAAGGTTTCATTGCGTGCTTTTCGTACCTTGGCCGACTGTTTTTGTTATATCTTTGGTTCTAGGAGATATTTTAAGAAAATGTAAAAAGCACAGTAAAGAAGAATAAAAAACAAAACCATTGATATGTAATACACACTTCTAGGCTGAGAGTTTCCCTGGAAAATCAGTGAAAATCAAAAAAATGCATTCAAGGCGGTGGATAAAGGTTTCTTTGCGTGCTCTTCGTACCTTGGCCGACTGTTTTTGTTATATCTTTGGTTCTAGGAGATATTTTAAGAAAATGTAAAAAGCACAGTAAAGAAGAATAAAAAACAAAACCATTGATATGTAATACACACTTCTAGGCTGAGAGTTTCCCTGGAAAATCAGTGAAAATCAAAAAAATGCATTCAAGGCGGTGGATAAAGGGTTCTTTGCGTGCTCTTCGTACCTTGGCCGACTGTTTTTGTTATATCTTTGGTTCTAGGAGATATTTTAAGAAAATGTAAAAAGCACAGTAAAGAAGAATAAAAAACAAAACCATTGATATGTAATACACACTTCTAGGCTGAGAGTTTCCCTGGAAAATCAGTGAAAATCAAAAAAATGCATTCAAGGCGGTGGATAAAGGTTTCTTTGCGTGCTTTTCGTACCTTGGCCGACTGTTTTTTGTTACATCTTTGGTTCTAGGAGATATTTTAAGAAAATGTAAAAAGCACAGTAAAGAAGAATAAAAAACAAAACCATTAATATGTAATACACACTTCTAGGCTGAGAGTTTCCCTGAAAAATCAGTGAAAATCAAAAAAATGCATTCAAGGCGGTGGATAAAGGGTTCTTTGCGTGCTCTTCGTACCTTGGCCGACTGTTTTTGTTATATCTTTGGTTCTAGGAGATATTTTAAGAAAATGTAAAAAGCACAGTAAAGAAGAATAAAAAACAAAACCATTGATATGTAATACACACTTCTAGGCTGAGAGTTTCCCTGGAAAATCAGTGAAAATCAAAAAAATGCATTCAAGGCGGTGGATAAAGGTTTCTTTGCGTGCTCTTCGTACCTTGGCCGACTGTTTTTGTTATATCTTTGGTTCTAGGAGATATTTTAAGAAAATGTAAAAAGCACAGTAAAGAAGAATAAAAAACAAAACCATTGATATGTAATACACACTTCTAGGCTGAGAGTTTCCCTGGAAAATCAGTGAAAATCAAAAAAATGCATTCAAGGCGGTGGATAAAGGTTTCTTTGCGTGCTCTTCGTACCTTGGCCGACTGTTTTTGTTATATCTTTGGTTCTAGGAGATATTTTAAGAAAATGTAAAAAGCACAGTAAAGAAGAATAAAAAACAAAACCATTGATATGTAATACACACTTCTAGGCTGAGAGTTTCCCTGGAAAATCAGTGAAAATCAAAAAAATGCAATCAAGGCGGTGGATAAAGGTTTCTTTGCGTGCTCTTCGTACCTTGGCCGACTGTTTTTGTTATATCTTTGGTTCTAGGAGATATTTTAAGAAAATGTAAAAAGCACAGTAAAGAAGAATAAAAAACAAAACCATTGATATGTAATACACACTTCTAGGCTGAGAGTTTCCCTGGAAAATCAGTGAAAATCAAAAAAATGCATTCAAGGCGGTGGATAAAGGGTTCTTTGCGTGCCCTTCGTACCTTGGCCGACTGTTTTTGTTATATCTTTGGTTCTAGGAGATATTTTAAGAAAATGTAAAAAGCACAGTAAAGAAGAATAAAAAACAAAACCATTGATATGTAATACACACTTCTAGGCTGAGAGTTTCCCTGGAAAATCAGTGAAAATCAAAAAAATGCATTCAAGGCGGTGGATAAAGGTTTCTTTGCGTGCTTTTCGTACCTTGGCCGACTGTTTTTGTTATATCTTTGGTTCTAGGAGATATTTTAAGAAAATGTAAAAAGCACAGTAAAGAAGAATAAAAAACAAAACCATTGATATGTAATACACACTTCTAGGCTGAGAGTTTCCCTGGAAAATCAGTGAAAATCAAAAAAATGCATTCAAGGCGGTGGATAAAGGTTTCTTTGCGTGCTCTTCGTACCTTGGCCGACTGTTTTTGTTATATCTTTGGTTCTAGGAGATATTTTAAGAAAATGTAAAAAGCACAGTAAAGAAGAATAAAAAACAAAACCATTAATATGTAATACACACTTCTAGGCTGAGAGTTTCCCTGAAAAATCAGTGAAAATCAAAAAAATGCATTCAAGGCGGTGGATAAAGGGTTCTTTGCGTGCTCTTCGTACCTTGGCCGACTGTTTTTGTTATATCTTTGGTTCTAGGAGATATTTTAAGAAAATGTAAAAAGCACAGTAAAGAAGAATAAAAAACAAAACCATTGATATGTAATACACACTTCTAGGCTGAGAGTTTCCCTGGAAAATCAGTGAAAATCAAAAAAATGCATTCAAGGCGGTGGATAAAGGGTTCTTTGCGTGCCCTTCGTACCTTGGCCGACTGTTTTTGTTATATCTTTGGTTCTAGGAGATATTTTAAGAAAATGTAAAAAGCACAGTAAAGAAGAATAAAAAACAAAACCATTGATATGTAATACACACTTCTAGGCTGAGAGTTTCCCTGGAAAATCAGTGAAAATCAAAAAAATGCATTCAAGGCGGTGGATAAAGGTTTCTTTGCGTGCTTTTCGTACCTTGGCCGACTGTTTTTGTTATATCTTTGGTTCTAGGAGATATTTTAAGAAAATGTAAAAAGCACAGTAAAGAAGAATAAAAAACAAAACCATTGATATGTAATACACACTTCTAGGCTGAGAGTTTCCCTGGAAAATCAGTGAAAATCAAAAAAATGCATTCAAGGCGGTGGATAAAGGTTTCTTTGCGTGCTCTTCGTACCTTGGCCGACTGTTGTTGTTATATCTTTGGTTCTAGGAGATATTTTAAGAAAATGTAAAAAGCACAGTAAAGAAGAATAAAAAACAAAACCATTAATATGTAATACACACTTCTAGGCTGAGAGTTTCCCTGAAAAATCAGTGAAAATCAAAAAAATGCATTCAAGGCGGTGGATAAAGGGTTCTTTGCGTGCTCTTCGTACCTTGGCCGACTGTTTTTGTTATATCTTTGGTTCTAGGAGATATTTTAAGAAAATGTAAAAAGCACAGTAAAGAAGAATAAAAAACAAAACCATTGATATGTAATACACACTTCTAGGCTGAGAGTTTCCCTGGAAAATCAGTGAAAATCAAAAAAATGCATTCAAGGCGGTGGATAAAGGTTTCTTTGCGTGCTCTTCGTACCTTGGCCGACTGTTTTTGTTATATCTTTGGTTCTAGGAGATATTTTAAGAAAATGTAAAAAGCACAGTAACGAAGAATAAAAAACAAAACCATTGATATGTAATACACACTTCTAGGCTGAGAGTTTCCCTGGAAAATCAGTGAAAATCAAAAAAATGCATTCAAGGCGGTGGATAAAGGTTTCTTTGCGTGCTCTTCGTACCTTGGCCGACTGTTTTTGTTATATCTTTGGTTCTAGGAGATATTTTAAGAAAATGTAAAAAGCACAGTAAAGAAGAATAAAAAACAAAACCATTGATATGTAATACACACTTCTAGGCTGAGAGTTTCCCTGGAAAATCAGTGAAAATCAAAAAAATGCATTCAAGGCGGTGGATAAAGGTTTCTTTGCGTGCTCTTCATACCTTGGCCGACTGTTTTTGTTATATCTTTGGTTCTAGGAGATATTTTAAGAAAATGTAAAAAGCACAGTAAAGAAGAATAAGAAACAAAACCATTGATATGTAATACACACTTCTAGGCTGAGAGTTTCCCTGGAAAATCAGTGAAAATCAAAAAAATGCATTCAAGGCGGTGGATAAAGGGTTCTTTGCGTGCCCTTCGTACCTTGGCCGACTGTTTTTGTTATATCTTTGGTTCTAGGAGATATTTTAAGAAAATGTAAAAAGCACAGTAAAGAAGAATAAAAAACAAAACCATTGATATGTAATACACACTTCTAGGCTGAGAGTTTCCCTGGAAAATCAGTGAAAATCAAAAAAATGCATTCAAGGCGGTGGATAAAGGGTTCTTTGCGTGCCCTTCGTACCTTGGCCGACTGTTTTTGTTATATCTTTGGTTCTAGGAGATATTTTAAGAAAATGTAAAAAGCACAGTAAAGAAGAATAAAAAACAAAACCATTGATATGTAATACACACTTCTAGGCTGAGAGTTTCCCTGGAAAATCAGTGAAAATCAAAAAAATGCATTCAAGGCGGTGGATAAAGGTTTCTTTGCGTGCTCTTCGTACCTTGGCCGACTGTTTTTGTTATATCTTTGGTTCTAGGAGATATTTTAAGAAAATGTAAAAAGCACAGTAAAGAAGAATAAAAAACAAAACCATTGATATGTAATACACACTTCTAGGCTGAGAGTTTCCCTGGAAAATCAGTGAAAATCAAAAAAATGCAATCAAGGCGGTGGATAAAGGTTTCTTTGCGTGCTCTTCGTACCTTGGCCGACTGTTTTTGTTATATCTTTGGTTCTAGGAGATATTTTAAGAAAATGTAAAAAGCACAGTAAAGAAGAATAAGAAACAAAACCATTGATATGTAATACACACTTCTAGGCTGAGAGTTTCCCTGGAAAATCAGTGAAAATCAAAAAGATGCATTCAAGGCGGTGGATAAAGGGTTCTTTGCGTGCCCTTCGTACCTTGGCCGACTGTTTTTGTTATATCTTTGGTTCTAGGAGATATTTTAAGAAAATGTAAAAAGCACAGTAAAGAAGAATAAAAAACAAAACCATTGATATGTAATACACACTTCTAGGCTGAGAGTTTCCCTGGAAAATCAGTGAAAATCAAAAAAATGCATTCAAGGCGGTGGATAAAGGTTTCTTTGCGTGCTCTTCGTACCTTGGCCGACTGTTTTTGTTATATCTTTGGTTCTAGGAGATATTTTAAGAAAATGTAAAAAGCACAGTAAAGAAGAATAAAAAACAAAACCATTGATATGTAATACACACTTCTAGGCTGAGAGTTTCCCTGGAAAATCAGTGAAAATCAAAAAAATGCAATCAAGGCGGTGGATAAAGGTTTCTTTGCGTGCTCTTCGTACCTTGGCCGACTGTTTTTGTTATATCTTTGGTTCTAGGAGATATTTTAAGAAAATGTAAAAAGCACAGTAAAGAAGAATAAGAAACAAAACCATTGATATGTAATACACACTTCTAGGCTGAGAGTTTCCCTGGAAAATCAGTGAAAATCAAAAAAATGCATTCAAGGCGGTGGATAAAGGGTTCTTTGCGTGCCCTTCGTACCTTGGCCGACTGTTTTTGTTATATCTTTGGTTCTAGGAGATATTTTAAGAAAATGTAAAAAGCACAGTAAAGAAGAATAAAAAACAAAACCATTGATATGTAATACACACTTCTAGGCTGAGAGTTTCCCTGGAAAATCAGTGAAAATCAAAAAAATGCATTCAAGGCGGTGGATAAAGGTTTCTTTGCGTGCTCTTCGTACTTTGGCCGACTGTTTTTGTTATATCTTTGGTTCTAGGAGATATTTTAAGAAAATGTAAAAAGCACAGTAAAGAAGAATAAAAAACAAAACCATTGATATGTAATACACACTTCTAGGCTGAGAGTTTCCCTGGAAAATCAGTGAAAATCAAAAAAATGCATTCAAGGCGGTGGATAAAGGTTTCTTTGCGTGCTCTTCGTACCTTGGCCGACTGTTTTTGTTATATCTTTGGTTCTAGGAGATATTTTAAGAAAATGTAAAAAGCACAGTAAAGAAGAATAAAAAACAAAACCATTGATATGTAATACACACTTCTAGGCTGAGAGTTTCCCTGAAAATTCAGTGAAAATCAAAAAAATGCATTCAAGGCGGTGGATAAAGGGTTCTTTGCGTGCCCTTCGTACCTTGGCCGACTGTTTTTGTTATATCTTTGGTTCTAGGAGATATTTTAAGAAAATGTAAAAAGCACAGTAAAGAAGAATAAAAAACAAAACCATTGATATGTAATACACACTTCTAGGCTGAGAGTTTCCCTGGAAAATCAGTGAAAATGAAATAAATGCATTCAAGGCGGTGGATAAAGGTTTCTTTGCGTGCTTTTCGTACCTTGGCCGACTGTTTTTGTTATATCTTTGGTTCTAGGAGATATTTTAAGAAAATGTAAAAAGCACAGTAAAGAAGAATAAAAAACAAAACCATTGATATGTAATACATACTTCTAGGCTGAGAGTTTCCCTGGAAAATCAGTGAAAATCAAAAAAATGCATTCAAGGCGGTGGATAAAGGTTTCTTTGCGTGCTCTTCGTACCTTGGCCGACTGTTTTTGTTATATCTTTGGTTCTAGGAGATATTTTAAGAAAATGTAAAAAGCACAGTAAAGAAGAATAAAAAACAAAACCATTGATATGTAATACACACTTCTAGGCTGAGAGTTTCCCTGAAAAATCAGTGAAAATCAAAAAAATGCATTCAAGGCGGTGGATAAAGGGTTCTTTGCGTGCCCTTCGTACCTTGGCCGACTGTTTTTGTTATATCTTTGGTTCTAGGAGATATTTTAAGAAAATGTAAAAAGCACAGTAAAGAAGAATAAAAAACAAAACCATTGATATGTAATACACACTTCTAGGCTGAGAGTTTCCCTGGAAAATCAGTGAAAATCAAAAAAATGCATTCAAGGCGGTGGATAAAGGTTTCTTTGCGTGCTCTTCGTACCTTGGCCGACTGTTTTTGTTATATCTTTGGTTCTAGGAGATATTTTAAGAAAATGTAAAAAGCACAGTAAAGAAGAATAAAAAACAAAACCATTGATATGTAATACACACTTCTAGGCTGAGAGTTTCCCTGGAAAATCAGTGAAAATCAAAAAAATGCATTCAAGGCGGTGGATAAAGGTTTCTTTGCGTGCTCTTCGTACCTTGGCCGACTGTTTTTGTTATATCTTTGGTTCTAGGAGATATTTTATGAAAATGTAAAAAGCACAGTAAAGAAGAATAAAAAACAAAACCATTGATATGTAATACACACTTCTAGGCTGAGAGTTTCCCTGGAAAATCAGTGAAAATCAAAAAAATGCATTCAAGGCGGTGGATAAAGGTTTCTTTGCGTGCTCTTCGTACCTTGGCCGACTGTTTTTGTTATATCTTTGGTTCTAGGAGATATTTTAAGAAAATGTAAAAAGCACAGTAAAGAAGAATAAAAAACAAAACCATTGATATGTAATACACACTTCTAGGCTGAGAGTTTCCCTGGAAAATCAGTGAAAATCAAAAAAATGCATTCAAGGCGGTGGATAAAGGTTTCTTTGCGTGCTCTTCGTACCTTGGCCGACTGTTTTTGTTATATCTTTGGTTCTAGGAGATATTTTATGAAAATGTAAAAAGCACAGTAAAGAAGAATAAAAAACAAAACCATTGATATGTAATACACACTTCTAGGCTGAGAGTTTCCCTGGAAAATCAGTGAAAATGAAAAAAATGCATTCAAGGCGGTGGATAAAGGTTTCTTTGCGTGCTCTTCGTACCTTGGCCGACTGTTTTTGTTATATCTTTGGTTCTAGGAGATATTTTAAGAAAATGTAAAAAGCACAGTAAAGAAGAATACAAAACAAAACCATTGATATGTAATACACACTTCTAGACTGAGAGTTTCCCTGGAAAATCAGTGAAAATGAAATAAATGCATTCAAGGCGGTGGATAAAGGTTTCTTTGCGTGCTTTTCGTACCTTGGCCGACTGTTTTTGTTATATCTTTGGTTCTAGGAGATATTTTAAGAAAATGTAAAAAGCACAGTAAAGAAGAATAAAAAACAAAACCATTGATATGTAATACATACTTCTAGGCTGAGAGTTTCCCTGGAAAATCAGTGAAAATCAAAAAAATGCATTCAAGGCGGTGGATAAAGGTTTCTTTGCGTGCTCTTCGTACCTTGGCCGACTGTTTTTGTTATATCTTTGGTTCTAGGAGATATTTTAAGAAAATGTAAAAAGCACAGTAAAGAAGAATAAAAAACAAAACCATTGATATGTAATACACACTTCTAGGCTGAGAGTTTCCCTGAAAAATCAGTGAAAATCAAAAAAATGCATTCAAGGCGGTGGATAAAGGGTTCTTTGCGTGCCCTTCGTACCTTGGCCGACTGTTTTTGTTATATCTTTGGTTCTAGGAGATATTTTAAGAAAATGTAAAAAGCACAGTAAAGAAGAATAAAAAACAAAACCATTGATATGTAATACACACTTCTAGGCTGAGAGTTTCCCTGGAAAATCAGTGAAAATCAAAAAAATGCATTCAAGGCGGTGGATAAAGGTTTCTTTGCGTGCTCTTCGTACCTTGGCCGACTGTTTTTGTTATATCTTTGGTTCTAGGAGATATTTTAAGAAAATGTAAAAAGCACAGTAAAGAAGAATAAAAAACAAAACCATTGATATGTAATACACACTTCTAGGCTGAGAGTTTCCCTGGAAAATCAGTGAAAATCAAAAAAATGCATTCAAGGCGGTGGATAAAGGTTTCTTTGCGTGCTCTTCGTACCTTGGCCGACTGTTTTTGTTATATCTTTGGTTCTAGGAGATATTTTAAGAAAATGTAAAAAGCACAGTAAAGAAGAATAAAAAACAAAACCATTGATATGTAATACACACTTCTAGGCTGAGAGTTTCCCTGGAAAATCAGTGAAAATCAAAAAAATGCATTCAAGGCGGTGGATAAAGGTTTCTTTGCGTGCTCTTCGTACCTTGGCCGACTGTTTTTGTTATATCTTTGGTTCTAGGAGATATTTTAAGAAAATGTAAAAAGCACAGTAAAGAAGAATAAAAAACAAAACCATTGATATGTAATACACACTTCTAGGCTGAGAGTTTCCCTGGAAAATCAGTGAAAATCAAAAAAATGCATTCAAGGCGGTGGATAAAGGTTTCTTTGCGTACTCTTCGTACCTTGGCCGACTGTTTTTGTTATATCTTTGGTTCTAGGAGATATTTTAAGAAAATGTAAAAAGCACAGTAAAGAAGAATAAAAAACAAAACCATTGATATGTAATACACACTTCTAGGCTGAGAGTTTCCCTGGAAAATCAGTGAAAATCAAAAAAATGCATTCAAGGCGGTGGATAAAGGTTTCTTTGCGTGCTCTTCGTACCTTGGCCGACTGTTTTTGTTATATCTTTGGTTCTAGGAGATATTTTAAGAAAATGTAAAAAGCACAGTAAAGAAGAATAAAAAACAAAACCATTGATATGTAATACACACTTCTAGGCTGAGAGTTTCCCTGGAAAATCAGTGAAAATCAAAAAAATGCATTCAAGGCGGTGGATAAAGGTTTCTTTGCGTGCTCTTCGTACCTTGGCCGACTGTTTTTGTTATATCTTTGGTTCTAGGAGATATTTTAAGAAAATGTAAAAAGCACAGTAAAGAAGAATAAAAAACAAAACCATTGATATGTAATACACACTTCTAGGCTGAGAGTTTCCCTGGAAAATCAGTGAAAATCAAAAAAATGCATTCAAGGCGGTGGATAAAGGTTTCTTTGCGTGCTCTTCGTACCTTGGCCGACTGTTTTTGTTATATCTTTGGTTCTAGGAGATATTTTAAGAAAATGTAAAAAGCACAGTAAAGAAGAATAAAAAACAAAACCATTGATATGTAATACACACTTCTAGGCTGAGAATTTCCCTGGAAAATCAGTGAAAATCAAAAAAATGCATTCAAGGCGGTGGATAAAGGTTTCTTTGCGTGCTCTTCGTACCTTGGCCGACTGTTTTTGTTATATCTTTGGTTCTAGGAGATATTTTAAGAAAATGTAAAAAGCACAGTAAAGAAGAATAAAAAACAAAACCATTGATATGTAATACATACTTCTAGGCTGAGAGTTTCCCTGAAAAATCAGTGAAAATCAAAAAAATGCATTCAAGGCGGTGGATAAAGGTTTCTTTGCGTGCTCTTCGTACCTTGGCCGACTGTTTTTGTTATATCTTTGGTTCTAGGAGATATTTTAAGAAAATGTAAAAAGCACAGTAAAGAAGAATAAAAAACAAAACCATTGATATGTAATACACACTTCTAGGCTGAGAGTTTCCCTGGAAAATCAGTGAAAATCAAAAAAATGCATTCAAGGCGGTGGATAAAGGTTTCTTTGCGTGCTCTTCGTACCTTGGCCGACTGTTTTTGTTATATCTTTGGTTCTAGGAGATATTTTAAGAAAATGTAAAAAGCACAGTAAAGAAGAATAAAAAACAAAACCATTGATATGTAATACACACTTCTAGGTTGAGAGTTTCCCTGGAAAATCAGTGAAAATCAAAAAAATGCATTCAAGGCGGTGGATAAAGGTTTCTTTGCGTGCTCTTCGTACCTTGGCCGACTGTTTTTGTTATATCTTTGGTTCTAGGAGATATTTTAAGAAAATGTAAAAAGCACAGTAAAGAAGAATAAAAAACAAAACCATTGATATGTAATACACACTTCTAGGCTGAGAGTTTCCCTGGAAAATCAGTGAAAATCAAAAAAATGCATTCAAGGCGGTGGATAAAGGTTTCTTTGCGTGCTCTTCGTACCTTGGCCGACTGTTTTTGTTATATCTTTGGTTCTAGGAGATATTTTAAGAAAATGTAAAAAGCACAGTAAAGAAGAATAAAAAACAAAACCATTGATATGTAATACACACTTCTAGGCTGAGAGTTTCCCTGGAAAATCAGTGAAAATCAAAAAAATGCATTCAAGGCGGTGGATAAAGGTTTCTTTGCGTACTCTTCGTACCTTGGCCGACTGTTTTTGTTATATCTTTGGTTCTAGGAGATATTTTAAGAAAATGTAAAAAGCACAGTAAAGAAGAATAAACAACAAAACCATTGATATGTAATACACACTTCTAGGCTGAGAGTTTCCCTGGAAAATCAGTGAAAATCAAAAAAATGCATTCAAGGCGGTGGATAAAGGTTTCTTTGCGTGCTCTTCGTACCTTGGCCGACTGTTTTTGTTATATCTTTGGTTCTAGGAGATATTTTAAGAAAATGTAAAAAGCACAGTAAAGAAGAATAAAAAACAAAACCATTGATATGTAATACACACTTCTAGGCTGAGAGTTTCCCTGGAAAATCAGTGAAAATCAAAAAAATGCATTCAAGGCGGTGGATAAAGGTTTCTTTGCGTGCTCTTCGTACCTTGGCCGACTGTTTTTGTTATATCTTTGGTTCTAGGAGATATTTTAAGAAAATGTAAAAAGCACAGTAAAGAAGAATAAAAAACAAAACCATTGATATGTAATACACACTTCTAGGCTGAGAGTTTCCCTGGAAAATCAGTGAAAATCAAAAAAATGCATTCAAGGCGGTGGATAAAGGTTTCTTTGCGTGCTCTTCGTACCTTGGCCGACTGTTTTTGTTATATCTTTGGTTCTAGGAGATATTTTAAGAAAATGTAAAAAGCACAGTAAAGAAGAATAAAAAACAAAACCATTGATATGTAATACACACTTCTAGGCTGAGAGTTTCCCTGGAAAATCAGTGAAAATCAAAAAAATGCATTCAAGGCGGTGGATAAAGGTTTCTTTGCGTGCTCTTCGTACCTTGGCCGACTGTTTTTGTTATATCTTTGGTTCTAGGAGATATTTTAAGAAAATGTAAAAAGCACAGTAAAGAAGAATAAAAAACAAAACCATTGATATGTAATACACACTTCTAGGCTGAGAGTTTCCCTGGAAAATCAGTGAAAATCAAAAAAATGCATTCAAGGCGGTGGATAAAGGTTTCTTTGCGTGCTCTTCGTACCTTGGCCGACTGTTTTTGTTATATCTTTGGTTCTAGGAGATATTTTAAGAAAATGTAAAAAGCACAGTAAAGAAGAATAAAAAACAAAACCATTGATATGTAATACACACTTCTAGGCTGAGAGTTTCCCTGGAAAATCAGTGAAAATCAAAAAAATGCATTCAAGGCGGTGGATAAAGGTTTCTTTGCGTACTCTTCGTACCTTGGCCGACTGTTTTTGTTATATCTTTGGTTCTAGGAGATATTTTAAGAAAATGTAAAAAGCACAGTAAAGAAGAATAAAAAACAAAACCATTGATATGTAATACACACTTCTAGGCTGAGAGTTTCCCTGGAAAATCAGTGAAAATCAAAAAAATGCATTCAAGGCGGTGGATAAAGGTTTCTTTGCGTGCTCTTCGTACCTTGGCCGACTGTTTTTGTTATATCTTTGGTTCTAGGAGATATTTTAAGAAAATGTAAAAAGCACAGTAAAGAAGAATAAAAAACAAAACCATTGATATGTAATACATACTTCTAGGCTGAGAGTTTCCCTGGAAAATCAGTGAAAATCAAAAAAATGCATTCAAGGCGGTGGATAAAGGTTTCTTTGCGTGCTCTTCGTACCTTGGCCGACTGTTTTTGTTATATCTTTGGTTCTAGGAGATATTTTAAGAAAATGTAAAAAGCACAGTAAAGAAGAATAAAAAACAAAACCATTGATATGTAATACACACTTCTAGGCTGAGAGTTTCCCTGGAAAATCAGTGAAAATAAAAAAAATGCATTCAAGGCGGTGGATAAAGGTTTCTTTGCGTGCTCTTCGTACCTTGGCCGACTGTTTTTGTTATATCTTTGGTTCTAGGAGATATTTTAAGAAAATGTAAAAAGCACAGTAAAGAAGAATAAAAAACAAAACCATTGATATGTAATACACACTTCTAGGCTGAGAGTTTCCCTGGAAAATCAGTGAAAATCAAAAAAATGCATTCAAGGCGGTGGATAAAGGTTTCTTTGCGTGCTCTTCGTACCTTGGCCGACTGTTTTTGTTATATCTTTGGTTCTAGGAGATATTTTAAGAAAATGTAAAAAGCACAGTAAAGAAGAATAAAAAACAAAACCATTGATATGTAATACACACTTCTAGGCTGAGAGTTTCCCTGGAAAATCAGTGAAAATCAAAAAAATGCATTCAAGGCGGTGGATAAAGGTTTCTTTGCGTGCTCTTCGTACCTTGGCCGACTGTTTTTGTTATATCTTTGGTTCTAGGAGATATTTTAAGAAAATGTAAAAAGCACAGTAAAGAAGAATAAAAAACAAAACCATTGATATGTAATACACACTTCTAGGCTGAGAGTTTCCCTGGAAAAACAGTGAAAATCAAAAAATGCATTCAAGGCGGTGGATAAAGGTTTCTTTGCGTGCTCTTCGTACCTTGGCCGACTGTTTTTGTTATATCTTTGGTTCTAGGAGATATTTTAAGAAAATGTAAAAAGCACAGTAAAGAAGAATAAAAAACAAAACCATTGATATGTAATACACACTTCTAGACTGAGAGTTTCCCTGGAAAATCAGTGAAAATCAAAAAATGCATTCAAGGCGGTGGATAAAGGTTTCTTTGCGTGCTCTTCGTACCTTGGCCGACTGTTTTTGTTATATCTTTGGTTCTAGGAGATATTTTAAGAAAATGTAAAAAGCACAGTAAAGAAGAATAAAAAACAAAACCATTGATATGTAATACACACTTCTAGACTGAGAGTTTCCCTGGAAAATCAGTGAAAATCAAAAAATGCATTCAAGGCGGTGGATAAAGGTTTCTTTGCGTGCTCTTCGTACCTTGGCCGACTGTTTTTGTTATATCTTTGGTTCTACGAGATATTTTAAGAAAATGTAAAAAGCACAGTAAAGAAGAATAAAAAACAAAACCATTGATATGTAATACACACTTCTAGGCTGAGAGTTTTCCTGGAAAATCAGTGAAAATCAAAAAAATGCATTCAAGGCGGTGGATAAAGGTTTCTTTGCGTGCTCTTCGTACCTTGGCCGACTGTTTTTGTTATATCTTTGGTTCTAGGAGATATTTTAAGAAAATGTAAAAAGCACAGTAAAGAAGAATAAAAAACAAAACCATTGATATGTAATACACACTTCTAGGCTGAGAGTTTCCCTGGAAAATCAGTGAAAATCAAAAAAATGCATTCAAGGCGGTGGATAAAGGTTTCTTTGCGTGCTCTTCGTACCTTGGCCGACTGTTTTTGTTATATCTTTGGTTCTAGGAGATATTTTAAGAAAATGTAAAAAGCACAGTAAAGAAGAATAAAAAACAAAACCATTGATATGTAATACACACTTCTAGACTGAGAGTTTCCCTGGAAAATCAGTGAAAATCAAAAAATGCATTCAAGGCGGTGGATAAAGGTTTCTTTGCGTGCTCTTCGTACCTTGGCCGACTGTTTTTGTTATATCTTTGGTTCTAGGAGATATTTTAAGAAAATGTAAAAAGCACAGTAAAGAAGAATAAAAAACAAAACCATTGATATGTAATACACACTTCTAGGCTGAGAGTTTCCCTGGAAAATCAGTGAAAATCAAAAAAATGCATTCAAGGCGGTGGATAAAGGTTTCTTTGCGTGCTCTTCGTACCTTGGCCGACTGTTTTTGTTATATCTTTGGTTCTAAGAGATATTTTAAGAAAATGTAAAAAGCACAGTAAAGAAGAATAAAAAACAAAACCATTGATATGTAATACACACTTCTAGGCTGAGAGTTTCCCTGGAAAATCAGTGAAAATCAAAAAAATGCATTCAAGGCGGTGGATAAAGGTTTCTTTGCGTGCTCTTCGTACCTTGGCCGACTGTTTTTGTTATATCTTTGGTTCTAGGAGATATTTTAAGAAAATGTAAAAAGCGCAGTAAAGAAGAATAAAAAACAAAACCATTGATATGTAATACACACTTCTAGGCTGAGAGTTTCCCTGGAAAATCAGTGAAAATCAAAAAAATGCATTCAAGGCGGTGGATAAAGGTTTCTTTGCGTGCTCTTCGTACCTTGGCCGACTGTTTTTGTTATATCTTTGGTTCTAGGAGATATTTTAAGAAAATGTAAAAAGCACAGTAAAGAAGAATAAAAAACAAAACCATTGATATGTAATACACACTTCTAGGCTGAGAGTTTCCCTGGAAAATCAGTGAAAATCAAAAAAATGCATTCAAGGCGGTGGATAAAGGTTTCATTGCGTGCTTTTCGTACCTTGGCCGACTGTTTTTGTTATATCTTTGGTTCTAGGAGATATTTTAAGAAAATGTAAAAAGCACAGTAAAGAAGAATAAAAAACAAAACCATTGATATGTAATACACACTTCTAGGCTGAGAGTTTCCCTGGAAAATCAGTGAAAATCAAAAAAATGCATTCAAGGCGGTGGATAAAGGTTTCTTTGCGTGCTCTTCGTACCTTGGCCGACTGTTTTTGTTATATCTTTGGTTCTAGGAGATATTTTAAGAAAATGTAAAAAGCACAGTAAAGAAGAATAAAAAACAAAACCATTGATATGTAATACACACTTCTAGGCTGAGAGTTTCCCTGGAAAATCAGTGAAAATCAAAAAAATGCATTCAAGGCGGTGGATAAAGGTTTCTTTGCGTGCTCTTCGTACCTTGGCCGACTGTTTTTGTTATATCTTTGGTTCTAGGAGATATTTTAAGAAAATGTAAAAAGCACAGTAAAGAAGAATAAAAAACAAAACCATTGATATGTAATACACACTTCTAGGCTGAGAGTTTCCCTGAAAAATCAGTGAAAATCAAAAAAATGCATTCAAGGCGGTGGATAAAGGGTTCTTTGCGTGCCCTTCGTACCTTGGCCGACTGTTTTTGTTATATCTTTGGTTCTAGGAGATATTTTAAGAAAATGTAAAAAGCACAGTAAAGAAGAATAAAAAACAAAACCATTGATATGTAATACATACTTCTAGGCTGAGAGTTTCCCTGGAAAATCAGTGAAAATCAAAAAAATGCATTCAAGGCGGTGGATAAAGGTTTCTTTGCGTGCTCTTCGTACCTTGGCCGACTGTTTTTGTTATATCTTTGGTTCTAGGAGATATTTTAAGAAAATGTAAAAAGCACAGTAAAGAAGAATAAAAAACAAAACCATTGATATGTAATACACACTTCTAGGCTGAGAGTTTCCCTGGAAAATCAGTGAAAATCAAAAAAATGCATTCAAGGCGGTGGATAAAGGTTTCTTTGCGTGCTCTTCGTACCTTGGCCGACTGTTTTTGTTATATCTTTGGTTCTAGGAGATATTTTAAGAAAATGTAAAAAGCACAGTAAAGAAGAATAAAAAACAAAACCATTGATATGTAATACATACTTCTAGGCTGAGAGTTTCCCTGGAAAATCAGTGAAAATCAAAAAAATGCATTCAAGGCGGTGGATAAAGGTTTCTTTGCGTGCTCTTCGTACCTTGGCCGACTGTTTTTGTTATATCTTTGGTTCTAGGAGATATTTTAAGAAAATGTAAAAAGCACAGTAAAGAAGAATAAAAAACAAAACCATTGATATGTAATACACACTTCTAGGCTGAGAGTTTCCCTGAAAATTCAGTGAAAATCAAAAAAATGCATTCAAGGCGGTGGATAAAGGTTTCTTTGCGTGCTCTTCGTACCTTGGCCGACTGTTTTTGTTATATCTTTGGTTCTAGGAGATATTTTAAGAAAATGTAAAAAGCACAGTAAAGAAGAATAAAAAACAAAACCATTGATATGTAATACATACTTCTAGGCTGAGAGTTTCCCTGGAAAATCAGTGAAAATCAAAAAAATGCATTCAAGGCGGTGGATAAAGGTTTCTTTGCGTGCTCTTCGTACCTTGGCCGACTGTTTTTGTTATATCTTTGGTTCTAGGAGATATTTTAAGAAAATGTAAAAAGCACAGTAAAGAAGAATAAAAAACAAAACCATTGATATGTAATACACACTTCTAGGCTGAGAGTTTCCCTGGAAAATCAGTGAAAATGAAATAAATGCATTCAAGGCGGTGGATAAAGGTTTCTTTGCGTGCTTTTCGTACCTTGGCCGACTGTTTTTGTTATATCTTTGGTTCTAGGAGATATTTTAAGAAAATGTAAAAAGCACAGTAAAGAAGAATAAAAAACAAAACCATTGATATGTAATACATACTTCTAGGCTGAGAGTTTCCCTGGAAAATCAGTGAAAATCAAAAAAATGCATTCAAGGCGGTGGATAAAGGTTTCTTTGCGTGCTCTTCGTACCTTGGCCGACTGTTTTTGTTATATCTTTGGTTCTAGGAGATATTTTAAGAAAATGTAAAAAGCACAGTAAAGAAGAATAAAAAACAAAACCATTGATATGTAATACACACTTCTAGGCTGAGAGTTTCCCTGAAAATTCAGTGAAAATCAAAAAAATGCATTCAAGGCGGTGGATAAAGGGTTCTTTGCGTGCCCTTCGTACCTTGGCCGACTGTTTTTGTTATATCTTTGGTTCTAGGAGATATTTTAAGAAAATGTAAAAAGCACAGTAAAGAAGAATAAAAAACAAAACCATTGATAGGTAATACACACTTCTAGGCTGAGAGTTTCCCTGGAAAATCAGTGAAAATCAAAAAAATGCATTCAAGGCGGTGGATAAAGGTTTCTTTGCGTGCTCTTCGTACCTTGGCCGACTGTTTTTGTTATATCTTTGGTTCTAGGAGATATTTTAAGAAAATGTAAAAAGCACAGTAAAGAAGAATAAAAAACAAAACCATTGATATGTAATACACACTTCTAGGCTGAGAGTTTCCCTGGAAAATCAGTGAAAATCAAAAAAATGCATTCAAGGCGGTGGATAAAGGTTTCTTTGCGTGCTCTTCGTACCTTGGCCGACTGTTTTTGTTATATCTTTGGTTCTAGGAGATATTTTAAGAAAATGTAAAAAGCACAGTAAAGAAGAATAAAAAACAAAACCATTGATATGTAATACACACTTCTAGGCTGAGAGTTTCTCTGGAAAATCAGTGAAAATCAAAAAAATGCATTCAAGGCGGTGGATAAAGCTTTCTTTGCGTGCTCTTCGTACCTTGGCCGACTGTTTTTGTTATATCTTTGGTTCTAGGAGATATTTTAAGAAAATGTAAAAAGCACAGTAAAGAAGAATAAAAAACAAAACCATTGATATGTAATACACACTTCTAGGCTGAGAGTTTCCCTGGAAAATCAGTGAAAATCAAAAAAATGCATTCAAGGCGGTGGATAAAGGTTTCTTTGCGTGCTCTTCGTACCTTGGCCGACTGTTTTTGTTATATCTTTGGTTCTAGGAGATATTTTAAGAAAATGTAAAAAGCACAGTAAAGAAGAATAAAAAACAAAACCATTGATATGTAATACACACTTCTAGGCTGAGAGTTTCCCTGGAAAATCAGTGAAAATCAAAAAAATGCATTCAAGGCGGTGGATAAAGGTTTCTTTGCGTGCTTTTCGTACCTTGGCCGACTGTTTTTGTTATATCTTTGGTTCTAGGAGATATTTTAAGAAAATGTAAAAAGCACAGTAAAGAAGAATAAAAAACAAAACCATTGATATGTAATACACACTTCTAGGCTGAGAGTTTCCCTGGAAAATCAGTGAAAATCAAAAAAATGCATTCAAGGCGGTGGATAAAGCTTTCTTTGCGTGCTCTTCGTACCTTGGCCGACTGTTTTTGTTATATCTTTGGTTCTAGGAGATATTTTAAGAAAATGTTAAAAGCACAGTAAAGAAGAATAAAAAACAAAACCATTGATATGTAATACACACTTCTAGGCTGAGAGTTTCCCTGGAAAATCAGTGAAAATCAAAAAAATGCATTCAAGGCGGTGGATAAAGGTTTCTTTGCGTGCTCTTCGTACCTTGGCCGACTGTTTTTGTTATATCTTTGGTTCTAGGAGATATTTTAAGAAAATGTAAAAAGCACAGTAAAGAAGAATAAAAAACAAAACCATTGATATGTAATACACACTTCTAGGCTGAGAGTTTCCCTGGAAAATCAGTGAAAATCAAAAAAATGCATTCAAGGCGGTGGATAAAGGTTTCTTTGCGTGCTCTTCGTACCTTGGCCGACTGTTTTTGTTATATCTTTGGTTCTAGGAGATATTTTAAGAAAATGTAAAAAGCACAGTAAAGAAGAATAAAAAACAAAACCATTAATATGTAATACACACTTCTAGGCTGAGAGTTTCCCTGAAAAATCAGTGAAAAACAAAAAAATGCATTCAAGGCGGTGGATAAAGGGTTCTTTGCGTGCTCTTCGTACCTTGGCCGACTGTTTTTGTTATATCTTTGGTTCTAGGAGATATTTTAAGAAAATGTAAAAAGCACAGTAAAGAAGAATAAAAAACAAAACCATTGATATGTAATACACACTTCTAGGCTGAGAGTTTCCCTGGAAAATCAGTGAAAATCAAAAAAATGCATTCAAGGCGGTGGATAAAGGTTTCTTTGCGTGCTCTTCGTACCTTGGCCGACTGTTTTTGTTATATCTTTGGTTCTAGGAGATATTTTAAGAAAATCTAAAAAGCACAGTAACGAAGAATAAAAAACAAAACCATTGATATGTAATACACACTTCTAGGCTGAGAGTTTCCCTGGAAAATCAGTGAAAATCAAAAAAATGCATTCAAGGCGGTGGATAAAGGATTCATTGCGTGCTTTTCGTACCTTGGCCGACTGTTTTTGTTACATCTTTGGTTCTAGGAGATATTTTAAGAAAATGTAAAAAGCACAGTAAAGAAGAATAAAAAACAAAACCATTGATATGTAATACACACTTCTAGGCTGAGAGTTTCCCTGGAAAATCAGTGAAAATCAAAAAAATGCATTCAAGGCGGTGGATAAAGGTTTCTTTGCGTGCTCTTCGTACCTTGGCCGACTGTTTTTGTTATATCTTTGGTTCTAGGAGATATTTTAAGAAAATGTAAAAAGCACAGTAAAGAAGAATAAAAAACAAAACCATTGATATGTAATACATACTTCTAGGCTGAGAGTTTCCCTGGAAAATCAGTGAAAATCAAAAAAATGCATTCAAGGCGGTGGATAAAGGTTTCTTTGCGTGCTCTTCGTACCTTGGCCGACTGTTTTTGTTATATCTTTGGTTCTAGGAGATATTTTAAGAAAATGTAAAAAGCACAGTAAAGAAGAATAAAAAACAAAACCATTGATATGTAATACACACTTCTAGGCTGAGAGTTTCCCTGGAAAATCAGTGAAAATGAAATAAATGCATTCAAGGCGGTGGATAAAGGTTTCTTTGCGTGCTTTTCGTACCTTGGCCGACTGTTTTTGTTATATCTTTGGTTCTAGGAGATATTTTAAGAAAATGTAAAAAGCACAGTAAAGAAGAATAAAAAACAAAACCATTGATATGTAATACATACTTCTAGGCTGAGAGTTTCCCTGGAAAATCAGTGAAAATCAAAAAAATGCATTCAAGGCGGTGGATAAAGGTTTCTTTGCGTGCTCTTCGTACCTTGGCCGACTGTTTTTGTTATATCTTTGGTTCTAGGAGATATTTTAAGAAAATGTAAAAAGCACAGTAAAGAAGAATAAAAAACAAAACCATTGATATGTAATACACACTTCTAGGCTGAGAGTTTCCCTGAAAATTCAGTGAAAATCAAAAAAATGCATTCAAGGCGGTGGATAAAGGGTTCTTTGCGTGCCCTTCGTACCTTGGCCGACTGTTTTTGTTATATCTTTGGTTCTAGGAGATATTTTAAGAAAATGTAAAAAGCACAGTAAAGAAGAATAAAAAACAAAACCATTGATATGTAATACACACTTCTAGGCTGAGGGTTTCCCTGGAAAATCAGTGAAAATCAAAAAAATGCATTCAAGGCGGTAGATAAAGGTTTCTTTGCGTGCTCTTCGTACCTTGGCCGACTGTTTTTGTTATATCTTTGGTTCTAGGAGATATTTTAAGAAAATGTAAAAAGCACAGTAAAGAAGAATAAAAAACAAAACCATTGATAGGTAATACACACTTCTAGGCTGAGAGTTTCCCTGGAAAATCAGTGAAAATCAAAAAAATGCATTCAAGGCGGTGGATAAAGGTTTCTTTGCGTGCTCTTCGTACCTTGGCCGACTGTTTTTGTTATATCTTTGGTTCTAGGAGATATTTTAAGAAAATGTAAAAAGCACAGTAAAGAAGAATAAAAAACAAAACCATTGATATGTAATACACACTTCTAGGCTGAGAGTTTCCCTGGAAAATCAGTGAAAATCAAAAAAATGCATTCAAGGCGGTGGATAAAGGTTTCTTTGCGTGCTCTTCGTACCTTGGCCGACTGTTTTTGTTATATCTTTGGTTCTAGGAGATATTTTAAGAAAATGTAAAAAGCACAGTAAAGAAGAATAAAAAACAAAACCATTGATATGTAATACACACTTCTAGGCTGAGAGTTTCCCTGGAAAATCAGTGAAAATCAAAAAAATGCATTCAAGGCGGTGGATAAAGGTTTCTTTGCGTGCTCTTCGTACCTTGGCCGACTGTTTTTGTTATATCTTTGGTTCTAGGAGATATTTTAAGAAAATGTAAAAAGCACAGTAACGAAGAATAAAAAACAAAACCATTGATATGTAATACACACTTCTAGGCTGAGAGTTTCCCTGGAAAATCAGTGAAAATCAAAAAAATGCATTCAAGGCGGTGGATAAAGGTTTCATTGCGTGCTTTTCGTACCTTGGCCGACTGTTTTTGTTATATCTTTGGTTCTAGGAGATATTTTAAGAAAATGTAAAAAGCACAGTAAAGAAGAATAAAAAACAAAACCATTGATATGTAATACACACTTCTAGGCTGAGAGTTTCCCTGGAAAATCAGTGAAAATCAAAAAAATGCATTCAAGGCGGTGGATAAAGGTTTCTTTGCGTGCTCTTCGTACCTTGGCCGACTGTTTTTGTTATATCTTTGGTTCTAGGAGATATTTTAAGAAAATGTAAAAAGCACAGTAAAGAAGAATAAAAAACAAAACCATTGATATGTAATACACACTTCTAGGCTGAGAGTTTCCCTGGAAAATCAGTGAAAATCAAAAAAATGCATTCAAGGCGGTGGATAAAGGTTTCTTTGCGTGCTCTTCGTACCTTGGCCGACTGTTTTTGTTATATCTTTGGTTCTAGGAGATATTTTAAGAAAATGTAAAAAGCACAGTAAAGAAGAATAAGAAACAAAACCATTGATATGTAATACACACTTCTAGGCTGAGAGTTTCCCTGGAAAATCAGTGAAAATCAAAAAAATGCATTCAAGGCGGTAGATAAAGGTTTCTTTGCGTGCTCTTCGTACCTTGGCCGACTGTTTTTGTTATATCTTTGGTTCTAGGAGATATTTTAAGAAAATGTAAAAAGCACAGTAAAGAAGAATAAAAAACAAAACCATTGATATGTAATACACACTTCTAGGCTGAGAGTTTCCCTGGAAAATCAGTGAAAATCAAAAAAATGCATTCAAGGCGGTGGATAAAGGTTTCTTTGCGTGCTCTTCGTACCTTGGCCGACTGTTTTTGTTATATCTTTGGTTCTAGGAGATATTTTAAGAAAATGTAAAAAGCACAGTAAAGAAGAATAAAAAACAAAACCATTGATATGTAATACACACTTCTAGGCTGAGAGTTTCCCTGGAAAATCAGTGAAAATCAAAAAAATGCATTCAAGGCGGTGGATAAAGGTTTCTTTGCGTGCTCTTCGTACCTTGGCCGACTGTTTTTGTTATATCTTTGGTTCTAGGAGATATTTTAAGAAAATGTAAAAAGCACAGTAAAGAAGAATAAAAAACAAAACCATTGATATGTAATACACACTTCTAGGCTGAGAGTTTCCCTGGAAAATCAGTGAAAATCAAAAAAATGCATTCAAGGCGGTGGATAAAGGTTTCTTTGCGTGCTCTTCGTACCTTGGCCGACTGTTTTTGTTATATCTTTGGTTCTAGGAGATATTTTAAGAAAATGTAAAAAGCACAGTAAAGAAGAATAAGAAACAAAACCATTGATATGTAATACACACTTCTAGGCTGAGAGTTTCCCTGGAAAATCAGTGAAAATCAAAAAAATGCATTCAAGGCGGTAGATAAAGGTTTCTTTGCGTGCTCTTCGTACCTTGGCCGACTGTTTTTGTTATATCTTTGGTTCTAGGAGATATTTTAAGAAAATGTAAAAAGCACAGTAAAGAAGAATAAAAAACAAAACCATTGATATGTAATACACACTTCTAGGCTGAGAGTTTCCCTGGAAAATCAGTGAAAATCAAAAAAATGCATTCAAGGCGGTGGATAAAGGTTTCTTTGCGTGCTCTTCGTACCTTGGCCGACTGTTTTTGTTATATCTTTGGTTCTAGGAGATATTTTAAGAAAATGTAAAAAGCACAGTAAAGAAGAATAAAAAACAAAACCATTGATATGTAATACACACTTCTAGGCTGAGAGTTTCCCTGGAAAATCAGTGAAAATCAAAAAAATGCATTCAAGGCGGTGGATAAAGGTTTCTTTGCGTGCTCTTCGTACCTTGGCCGACTGTTTTTGTTATATCTTTGGTTCTAGGAGATATTTTAAGAAAATGTAAAAAGCACAGTAAAGAAGAATAAAAAACAAAACCATTGATATGTAATACACACTTCTAGGCTGAGAGTTTCCCTGGAAAATCAGTGAAAATCAAAAAAATGCATTCAAGGCGGTGGATAAAGGTTTCTTTGCGTGCTCTTCGTACCTTGGCCGACTGTTTTTGTTATATCTTTGGTTCTAGGAGATATTTTAAGAAAATGTAAAAAGCACAGTAACGAAGAATAAAAAACAAAACCATTGATATGTAATACACACTTCTAGGCTGAGAGTTTCCCTGGAAAATCAGTGAAAATCAAAAAAATGCATTCAAGGCGGTGGATAAAGGTTTCATTGCGTGCTTTTCGTACCTTGGCCGACTGTTTTTGTTATATCTTTGGTTCTAGGAGATATTTTAAGAAAATGTAAAAAGCACAGTAAAGAAGAATAAAAAACAAAACCATTGATATGTAATACACACTTCTAGGCTGAGAGTTTCCCTGGAAAATCAGTGAAAATCAAAAAAATGCATTCAAGGCGGTGGATAAAGGTTTCTTTGCGTGCTCTTCGTACCTTGGCCGACTGTTTTTGTTATATCTTTGGTTCTAGGAGATATTTTAAGAAAATGTAAAAAGCACAGTAAAGAAGAATAAAAAACAAAACCATTGATATGTAATACACACTTCTAGGCTGAGAGTTTCCCTGGAAAATCAGTGAAAATCAAAAAAATGCATTCAAGGCGGTGGATAAAGGTTTCTTTGCGTGCTCTTCGTACCTTGGCCGACTGTTTTTGTTATATCTTTGGTTCTAGGAGATATTTTAAGAAAATGTAAAAAGCACAGTAAAGAAGAATAAGAAACAAAACCATTGATATGTAATACACACTTCTAGGCTGAGAGTTTCCCTGGAAAATCAGTGAAAATCAAAAAAATGCATTCAAGGCGGTAGATAAAGGTTTCTTTGCGTGCTCTTCGTACCTTGGCCGACTGTTTTTGTTATATCTTTGGTTCTAGGAGATATTTTAAGAAAATGTAAAAAGCACAGTAAAGAAGAATAAAAAACAAAACCATTGATAGGTAATACACACTTCTAGGCTGAGAGTTTCCCTGGAAAATCAGTGAAAATCAAAAAAATGCATTCAAGGCGGTGGATAAAGGTTTCTTTGCGTGCTCTTCGTACCTTGGCCGACTGTTTTTGTTATATCTTTGGTTCTAGGAGATATTTTAAGAAAATGTAAAAAGCACAGTAAAGAAGAATAAAAAACAAAACCATTGATATGTAATACACACTTCTAGGCTGAGAGTTTCCCTGGAAAATCAGTGAAAATCAAAAAAATGCATTCAAGGCGGTGGATAAAGGTTTCTTTGCGTGCTCTTCGTACCTTGGCCGACTGTTTTTGTTATATCTTTGGTTCTAGGAGATATTTTAAGAAAATGTAAAAAGCACAGTAAAGAAGAATAAAAAACAAAACCATTGATATGTAATACACACTTCTAGGCTGAGAGTTTCCCTGGAAAATCAGTGAAAATCAAAAAAATGCATTCAAGGCGGTGGATAAAGGTTTCTTTGCGTGCTCTTCGTACCTTGGCCGACTGTTTTTGTTATATCTTTGGTTCTAGGAGATATTTTAAGAAAATGTAAAAAGCACAGTAACGAAGAATAAAAAACAAAACCATTGATATGTAATACACACTTCTAGGCTGAGAGTTTCCCTGGAAAATCAGTGAAAATCAAAAAAATGCATTCAAGGCGGTGGATAAAGGTTTCATTGCGTGCTTTTCGTACCTTGGCCGACTGTTTTTGTTATATCTTTGGTTCTAGGAGATATTTTAAGAAAATGTAAAAAGCACAGTAAAGAAGAATAAAAAACAAAACCATTGATATGTAATACACACTTCTAGGCTGAGAGTTTCCCTGGAAAATCAGTGAAAATCAAAAAAATGCATTCAAGGCGGTGGATAAAGGTTTCTTTGCGTGCTCTTCGTACCTTGGCCGACTGTTTTTGTTATATCTTTGGTTCTAGGAGATATTTTAAGAAAATGTAAAAAGCACAGTAAAGAAGAATAAAAAACAAAACCATTGATATGTAATACACACTTCTAGGCTGAGAGTTTCCCTGGAAAATCAGTGAAAATCAAAAAAATGCATTCAAGGCGGTGGATAAAGGTTTCTTTGCGTGCTCTTCGTACCTTGGCCGACTGTTTTTGTTATATCTTTGGTTCTAGGAGATATTTTAAGAAAATGTAAAAAGCACAGTAAAGAAGAATAAGAAACAAAACCATTGATATGTAATACACACTTCTAGGCTGAGAGTTTCCCTGGAAAATCAGTGAAAATCAAAAAAATGCATTCAAGGCGGTGGATAAAGGGTTCTTTGCGTGCCCTTCGTACCTTGGCCGACTGTTTTTGTTATATCTTTGGTTCTAGGAGATATTTTAAGAAAATGTAAAAAGCACAGTAAAGAAGAATAAAAAACAAAACCATTGATATGTAATACACACTTCTAGGCTGAGAGTTTCCCTGGAAAATCAGTGAAAATCAAAAAAATGCATTCAAGGCGGTGGATAAAGGTTTCTTTGCGTGCTCTTCGTACTTTGGCCGACTGTTTTTGTTATATCTTTGGTTCTAGGAGATATTTTAAGAAAATGTAAAAAGCACAGTAAAGAAGAATAAAAAACAAAACCATTGATATGTAATACACACTTCTAGGCTGAGAGTTTCCCTGGAAAATCAGTGAAAATCAAAAAAATGCATTCAAGGCGGTGGATAAAGGTTTCTTTGCGTGCTCTTCGTACCTTGGCCGACTGTTTTTGTTATATCTTTGGTTCTAGGAGATATTTTAAGAAAATGTAAAAAGCACAGTAAAGAAGAATAAAAAACAAAACCATTGATATGTAATACACACTTCTAGGCTGAGAGTTTCCCTGAAAATTCAGTGAAAATCAAAAAAATGCATTCAAGGCGGTGGATAAAGGGTTCTTTGCGTGCCCTTCGTACCTTGGCCGACTGTTTTTGTTATATCTTTGGTTCTAGGAGATATTTTAAGAAAATGTAAAAAGCACAGTAAAGAAGAATAAAAAACAAAACCATTGATATGTAATACACACTTCTAGGCTGAGAGTTTCCCTGGAAAATCAGTGAAAATGAAATAAATGCATTCAAGGCGGTGGATAAAGGTTTCTTTGCGTGCTCTTCGTACCTTGGCCGACTGTTTTTGTTATATCTTTGGTTCTAGGAGATATTTTAAGAAAATGTAAAAAGCACAGTAAAGAAGAATAAAAAACAAAACCATTGATATGTAATACACACTTCTAGGCTGAGAGTTTCCCTGAAAAATCAGTGAAAATCAAAAAAATGCATTCAAGGCGGTGGATAAAGGGTTCTTTGCGTGCCCTTCGTACCTTGGCCGACTGTTTTTGTTATATCTTTGGTTCTAGGAGATATTTTAAGAAAATGTAAAAAGCACAGTAAAGAAGAATAAAAAACAAAACCATTAATATGTAATACACACTTCTAGGCTGAGAGTTTCCCTGAAAAATCAGTGAAAATAAAAAAAATGCATTCAAGGCGGTGGATAAAGAGTTCTTTGCGTGCTCTTCGTACCTTGGCCGACTGTTTTTGTTATATCTTTGGTTCTAGGAGATATTTTAAGAAAATGTAAAAAGCACAGTAAAGAAGAATAAAAAACAAAACCATTGATATGTAATACACACTTCTAGGCTGAGAGTTTCCCTGGAAAATCAGTGAAAATCAAAAAAATGCATTCAAGGCGGTGGATAAAGGTTTCTTTGCGTGCTCTTCGTACCTTGGCCGACTGTTTTTGTTATATCTTTGGTTCTAGGAGATATTTTAAGAAAATGTAAAAAGCACAGTAAAGAAGAATAAAAAACAAAACCATTGATATGTAATACACACTTCTAGGCTGAGAGTTTCCCTGAAAAATCAGTGAAAATCAAAAAAATGCATTCAAGGCGGTGGATAAAGGTTTCTTTGCGTGCTCTTCGTACCTTGGCCGACTGTTTTTGTTATATCTTTGGTTCTAGGAGATATTTTATGAAAATGTAAAAAGCACAGTAAAGAAGAATAAAAAACAAAACCATTGATATGTAATACACACTTCTAGGCTGAGAGTTTCCCTGAAAATTCAGTGAAAATCAAAAAAATGCATTCAAGGCGGTGGATAAAGGGTTCTTTGCGTGCCCTTCGTACCTTGGCCGACTGTTTTTGTTATATCTTTGGTTCTAGGAGATATTTTAAGAAAATGTAAAAAGCACAGTAAAGAAGAATAAAAAACAAAACCATTGATATGTAATACACACTTCTAGGCTGAGAGTTTCCCTGGAAAATCAGTGAAAATGAAATAAATGCATTCAAGGCGGTGGATAAAGGTTTCATTGCGTGCTTTTCGTACCTTGGCCGACTGTTTTTGTTATATCTTTGGTTCTAGGAGATATTTTAAGAAAATGTAAAAAGCACAGTAAAGAAGAATAAAAAACAAAACCATTGATATGTAATACACACTTCTAGGCTGAGAGTTTCCCTGGAAAATCAGTGAAAATTAAAAAAATGCATTCAAGGCGGTGGATAAAGGTTTCTTTGCGTGCTCTTCGTACCTTGGCCGACTGTTTTTGTTATATCTTTGGTTCTAGGAGATATTTTAAGAAAATGTAAAAAGCACAGTAAAGAAGAATAAAAAACAAAACCATTGATATGTAATACACACTTCTAGGCTGAGAGTTTCCCTGGAAAATCAGTGAAAATCAAAAAAATGCATTCAAGGCGGTGGATAAAGGTTTCTTTGCGTGCTCTTCGTACCTTGGCCGACTGTTTTTGTTATATCTTTGGTTCTAGGAGATATTTTAAGAAAATGTAAAAAGCACAGTAAAGAAGAATAAGAAACAAAACCATTGATATGTAATACACACTTCAAGGCTGAGAGTTTCCCTGGAAAATCAGTGAAAATCAAAAAAATGCATTCAAGGCGGTGGATAAAGGGTTCTTTGCGTGCCCTTCGTACCTTGGCCGACTGTTTTTGTTATATCTTTGGTTCTAGGAGATATTTTAAGAAAATGTAAAAAGCACAGTAAAGAAGAATAAAAAACAAAACCATTGATATGTAATACACACTTCTAGGCTGAGAGTTTCCCTGGAAAATCAGTGAAAATCAAAAAAATGCATTCAAGGCGGTGGATAAAGGTTTCTTTGCGTGCTCTTCGTACCTTGGCCGACTGTTTTTGTTATATCTTTGGTTCTAGGAGATATTTTATGAAAATGTAAAAAGCACAGTAAAGAAGAATAAAAAACAAAACCATTGATATGTAATACACACTTCTAGGCTGAGAGTTTCCCTGGAAAATCAGTGAAAATCAAAAAAATGCATTCAAGGCGGTGGATAAAGGTTTCTTTGCGTGCTCTTCGTACCTTGGCCGACTGTTTTTGTTATATCTTTGGTTCTAGGAGATATTTTAAGAAAATGTAAAAAGCACAGTAAAGAAGAATAAAAAACAAAACCATTGATATGTAATACACACTTCTAGGCTGAGAGTTTCCCTGAAAATTCAGTGAAAATCAAAAAAATGCATTCAAGGCGGTGGATAAAGGGTTCTTTGCGTGCCCTTCGTACCTTGGCCGACTGTTTTTGTTATATCTTTGGTTCTAGGAGATATTTTAAGAAAATGTAAAAAGCACAGTAAAGAAGAATAAAAAACAAAACCATTGATATGTAATACACACTTCTAGGCTGAGAGTTTCCCTGGAAAATCAGTGAAAATGAAATAAATGCATTCAAGGCGGTGGATAAAGGTTTCTTTGCGTGCTCTTCGTACCTTGGCCGACTGTTTTTGTTATATCTTTGGTTCTAGGAGATATTTTAAGAAAATGTAAAAAGCACAGTAAAGAAGAATAAAAAACAAAACCATTGATATGTAATACACACTTCTAGGCTGAGAGTTTCCCTGAAAAATCAGTGAAAATCAAAAAAATGCATTCAAGGCGGTGGATAAAGGGTTCTTTGCGTGCCCTTCGTACCTTGGCCGACTGTTTTTGTTATATCTTTGGTTCTAGGAGATATTTTAAGAAAATGTAAAAAGCACAGTAAAGAAGAATAAAAAACAAAACCATTAATATGTAATACACACTTCTAGGCTGAGAGTTTCCCTGAAAAATCAGTGAAAATCAAAAAAATGCATTCAAGGCGGTGGATAAAGGGTTCTTTGCGTGCTCTTCGTACCTTGGCCGACTGTTTTTGTTATATCTTTGGTTCTAGGAGATATTTTAAGAAAATGTAAAAAGCACAGTAAAGAAGAATAAAAAACAAAACCATTGATATGTAATACACACTTCTAGGCTGAGAGTTTCCCTGAAAAATCAGTGAAAATCAAAAAAATGCATTCAAGGCGGTGGATAAAGGGTTCTTTGCGTGCTCTTCGTACCTTGGCCGACTGTTTTTGTTATATCTTTGGTTCTAGGAGATATTTTAAGAAAATGTAAAAAGCACAGTAAAGAAGAATAAAAAACAAAACCATTGATATGTAATACACACTTCTAGGCTGAGAGTTTCCCTGGAAAATCAGTGAAAATCAAAAAAATGCATTCAAGGCGGTGGATAAAGGTTTCTTTGCGTGCTCTTCGTACCTTGGCCGACTGTTTTTGTTATATCTTTGGTTCTAGGAAATATTTTAAGAAAATGTAAAAAGCACAGTAAAGAAGAATAAAAAACAAAACCATTGATATGTAATACACACTTCTAGGCTGAGAGTTTCCCTGAAAAATCAGTGAAAATCAAAAAAATGCATTCAAGGCGGTGGATAAAGGTTTCTTTGCGTGCTCTTCGTACCTTGGCCGACTGTTTTTGTTATATCTTTGGTTCTAGGAGATATTTTAAGAAAATGTAAAAAGCACAGTAAAGAAGAATAAAAAACAAAACCATTGATATGTAATACACACTTCTAGGCTGAGAGTTTCCCTGGAAAATCAGTGAAAATCAAAAAAATGCATTCAAGGCGGTGGATAAAGGTTTCTTTGCGTGCTCTTCGTACCTTGGCCGACTGTTTTTGTTATATCTTTGGTTCTAGGAGATATTTTAAGAAAATGTAAAAAGCACAGTAAAGAAGAATAAAAAACAAAACCATTGATATGTAATACACACTTCTAGGCTGAGAGTTTCCCTGAAAAATCAGTGAAAATCAAAAAAATGCATTCAAGGCGGTGGATAAAGGTTTCTTTGCGTGCTCTTCGTACCTTGGCCGACTGTTTTTGTTATATCTTTGGTTCTAGGAGATATTTTATGAAAATGTAAAAAGCACAGTAAAGAAGAATAAAAAACAAAACCATTAATATGTAATACACACTTCTAGGCTGAGAGTTTCCCTGAAAAATCAGTGAAAATCAAAAAAATGCATTCAAGGCGGTGGATAAAGGGTTCTTTGCGTGCTCTTCGTACCTTGGCCGACTGTTTTTGTTATATCTTTGGTTCTAGGAGATATTTTAAGAAAATGTAAAAAGCACAGTAAAGAAGAATAAAAAACAAAACCATTGATATGTAATACACACTTCTAGGCTGAGAGTTTCCCTGGAAAATCAGTGAAAATCAAAAAAATGCATTCAAGGCGGTGGATAAAGGTTTCTTTGCGTGCTCTTCGTACCTTGGCCGACTGTTTTTGTTATATCTTTGGTTCTAGGAGATATTTTAAGAAAATGTAAAAAGCACAGTAAAGAAGAATAAAAAACAAAACCATTGATATGTAATACACACTTCTAGGCTGAGAGTTTCCCTGAAAAATCAGTGAAAATCAAAAAAATGCATTCAAGGCGGTGGATAAAGGTTTCTTTGCGTGCTCTTCGTACCTTGGCCGACTGTTTTTGTTATATCTTTGGTTCTAGGAGATATTTTATGAAAATGTAAAAAGCACAGTAAAGAAGAATAAAAAACAAAACCATTGATATGTAATACACACTTCTAGGCTGAGAGTTTCCCTGAAAATTCAGTGAAAATCAAAAAAATGCATTCAAGGCGGTGGATAAAGGGTTCTTTGCGTGCCCTTCGTACCTTGGCCGACTGTTTTTGTTATATCTTTGGTTCTAGGAGATATTTTAAGAAAATGTAAAAAGCACAGTAAAGAAGAATAAAAAACAAAACCATTAATATGTAATACACACTTCTAGGCTGAGAGTTTCCCTGAAAAATCAGTGAAAATCAAAAAAATGCATTCAAGGCGGTGGATAAAGGGTTCTTTGCGTGCTCTTCGTACCTTGGCCGACTGTTTTTGTTATATCTTTGGTTCTAGGAGATATTTTAAGAAAATGTAAAAAGCACAGTAAAGAAGAATAAAAAACAAAACCATTGATATGTAATACACACTTCTAGGCTGAGAGTTTCCCTGGAAAATCAGTGAAAATGAAATAAATGCATTCAAGGCGGTGGATAAAGGTTTCTTTGCGTGCCCTTCGTACCTTGGCCGACTGTTTTTGTTATATCTTTGGTTCTAGGAGATATTTTAAGAAAATGTAAAAAGCACAGTAAAGAAGAATAAAAAACAAAACCATTGATATGTAATACACACTTCTAGGCTGAGAGTTTCCCTGAAAATTCAGTGAAAATCAAAAAAATGCATTCAAGGCGGTGGATAAAGGTTTCTTTGCGTGCCCTTCGTACCTTGGCCGACTGTTTTTGTTATATCTTTGGTTCTAGGAGATATTTTAAGAAAATGTAAAAAGCACAGTAAAGAAGAATAAAAAACAAAACCATTGATATGTAATACACACTTCTAGGCTGAGAGTTTCCCTGGAAAATCAGTGAAAATGAAATAAATGCATTCAAGGCGGTGGATAAAGGTTTCTTTGCGTGCCCTTCGTACCTTGGCCGACTGTTTTTGTTATATCTTTGGTTCTAGGAGATATTTTAAGAAAATGTAAAAAGCACAGTAAAGAAGAATAAAAAACAAAACCATTGATATGTAATACACACTTCTAGGCTGAGAGTTTCCCTGAAAATTCAGTGAAAATCAAAAAAATGCATTCAAGGCGGTGGATAAAGGGTTCTTTGCGTGCCCTTCGTACCTTGGCCGACTGTTTTTGTTATATCTTTGGTTCTAGGAGATATTTTAAGAAAATGTAAAAAGCACAGTAAAGAAGAATAAAAAACAAAACCATTGATATGTAATACACACTTCTAGGCTGAGAGTTTCCCTGGAAAATCAGTGAAAATGAAATAAATGCATTCAAGGCGGTGGATAAAGGTTTCTTTGCGTGCCCTTCGTACCTTGGCCGACTGTTTTTGTTATATCTTTGGTTCTAGGAGATATTTTAAGAAAATGTAAAAAGCACAGTAAAGAAGAATAAAAAACAAAACCATTGATATGTAATACACACTTCTAGGCTGAGAGTTTCCCTGGAAAATCAGTGAAAATCAAAAAAATGCATTCAAGGCGGTGGATAAAGGTTTCTTTGCGTGCTCTTCGTACCTTGGCCGACTGTTTTTGTTATATCTTTGGTTCTAGGAGATATTTTAAGAAAATGTAAAAAGCACAGTAAAGAAGAATAAGAAACAAAACCATTGATATGTAATACACACTTCTAGGCTGAGAGTTTCCCTGGAAAATCAGTGAAAATCAAAAAAATGCATTCAAGGCGGTGGATAAAGGTTTCTTTGCGTGCTCTTCGTACCTTGGCCGACTGTTTTTGTTATATCTTTGGTTCTAGGAGATATTTTAAGAAAATGTAAAAAGCACAGTAAAGAAGAATAAAAAACAAAACCATTGATATGTAATACACACTTCTAGGCTGAGAGTTTCCCTGGAAATTCAGTGAAAATCAAAAAAATGCATTCAAGGCGGTGGATAAAGGGTTCTTTGCGTGCCCTTCGTACCTTGGCCGACTGTTTTTGTTATATCTTTGGTTCTAGGAGATATTTTAAGAAAATGTAAAAAGCACAGTAAAGAAGAATAAAAAACAAAACCATTGATATGTAATACACACTTCTAGGCTGAGAGTTTCCCTGGAAAATCAGTGAAAATGAAATAAATGCATTCAAGGCGGTGGATAAAGGTTTCTTTGCGTGCCCTTCGTACCTTGGCCGACTGTTTTTGTTATATCTTTGGTTCTAGGAGATATTTTAAGAAAATGTAAAAAGCACAGTAAAGAAGAATAAAAAACAAAACCATTGATATGTAATACACACTTCTAGGCTGAGAGTTTCCCTGAAAATTCAGTGAAAATCAAAAAAATGCATTCAAGGCGGTGGATAAAGGGTTCTTTGCGTGCCCTTCGTACCTTGGCCGACTGTTTTTGTTATATCTTTGGTTCTAGGAGATATTTTATGAAAATGTAAAAAGCACAGTAAAGAAGAATAAAAAACAAAACCATTGATATGTAATACACACTTCTAGGCTGAGAGTTTCCCTGGAAAATCAGTGAAAATCAAAAAAATGCATTCAAGGCGGTGGATAAAGGTTTCTTTGCGTGCTCTTCGTACCTTGGCCGACTGTTTTTGTTATATCTTTGGTTCTAGGAGATATTTTAAGAAAATGTAAAAAGCACAGTAAAGAAGAATAAAAAACAAAACCATTGATATGTAATACACACTTCTAGGCTGAGAGTTTCCCTGGAAAATCAGTGAAAATCAAAAAAATGCATTCAAGGCGGTGGATAAAGGTTTCTTTGCGTGCTCTTCGTACCTTGGCCGACTGTTTTTGTTATATCTTTGGTTCTAGGAGATATTTTAAGAAAATGTAAAAAGCACAGTAAAGAAGAATAAAAAACAAAACCATTGATATGTAATACACACTTCTAGGCTGAGAGTTTCCCTGAAAAATCAGTGAAAATCAAAAAAATGCATTCAAGGCGGTGGATAAAGGTTTCTTTGCGTGCTCTTCGTACCTTGGCCGACTGTTTTTGTTATATCTTTGGTTCTAGGAGATATTTTAAGAAAATGTAAAAAGCACAGTAAAGAAGAATAAGAAACAAAACCATTGATATGTAATACACTCTTCTAGGCTAAGAAATGAAAAAAGCACAGTAAAGAAGAATAAAAAACAAAACCATTGATATGTAATACACACTTCTAGGCTGAGAGTTTCCCTGAAAAATCAGTGAAAATCAAAAAAATGCATTCAAGGGGGATAAAGGTTTCTTTGCGTGCTCTTCGTACCTTGGCCGACTGTTTTTGTTATATCTTTGGTTCTAGGAGATATTTTATGAAAATGTAAAAAGCACAGTAAAGAAGAATAAGAAACAAAACCATTGATATGTAATACACTCTTCTAGGCTGAGAGTTTCCCTGGAAAATCAGTGAAAATCAAAAAAATGCATTCAAGGGGGATAAAGGTTTCTTTGCGTGCTTTTCGTACCTTGGCCGACTGTTTTTGTTATATCTTTGGTTCTAGGAGATATTTTAAGAAAATGTAAAAAGCACAGTAAAGAAGAATAAAAAACAAAACCATTGATATGTAATACACACTTCTAGGCTGAGAGTTTCCCTGGAAAATCAGTGAAAATCAAAAAAATGCATTCAAGGCGGTGGATAAAGGGTTTTTTGCGTGCCCTTCGTACCTTGGCCGACTGTTTTTGTTATATCTTTGGTTCTAGGAGATATTTTAAGAAAATGTAAAAAGCACAGTAAAGAAGAATAAAAAACAAAACCATTGATATGTAATACACACTTCTAGGCCGAGAGTTTCCCTGAAAAATCAGTGAAAATCAAAAAAATGCATTCAAGGCGGTGGATAAAGGTTTCTTTGCGTGCTCTTCGTACCTTGGCCGACTGTTTTTGTTATATCTTTGGTTCTAGGAGATATTTTATGAAAATGTAAAAAGCACAGTAAAGAAGAATAAAAAACAAAACCATTGATATGTAATACACACTTCTAGGCTGAGAGTTTCCCTGAAAAATCAGTGAAAATCAAAAAAATGCATTCAAGGCGGTGGATAAAGGTTTC